>NC_030681.2:100724953-100847453 GCF_000004195.4 Xenopus tropicalis | reverse complement strand
TGCTTTACGTAACTACAACACGTGATAGTCGTGGGGCGGGTAAAATGGAGGTGTGTTTAAGTAATTGAACGTATAAGTTCGTCTTTCGCGTTATATAGATTAGCTAGTATGTAGCTAACAAGTTTATCGAACCATAGTAATTGGTTGTAGTTTCCTGTGGGTCTGATTGTGCTTGCCAGCGTGACGGCGCCATTTTGGTTCAGGTGAAAAGGCGTGAGACGTGGCCTGACTTCCGGAGCCCACACGTGGGCCCTGACCCGTCTGGCACATGCACGTGGTACCGTGGGGTTGGGGGGAAGTGTTCAGGGCAGGCGGCTGCGTGTGGCGTGTCTAGCGATACTTGCTGCCATTCTGTGAGAAGGCTCCTGTAGCAAGCTGTGTGTGTGGGCGCCATACGCGGGGAATTCGGCCGGGAGACTATAAAAGGGCACGTGTGGGTTATGCTACACGTGGGGCAGGGTGTCTGTCTGCTCTCCCGGGGGAGTGGCCACAACCGCTGTGTCAGGGGAACTTTGCCACACGCTGATCAGTTTATCTGCTAAATGGAAGAATGCTTGTTCAGCTCTGCCAAGCAATATCTTTTAGAATCAAACCTGTTGCTTTTTGAATGCATAATTGTTTAGCATAATGTTCCTTTGTTAATGCGTCTGATTTTGTTACACAAAGGCTGTGCTTAATGTCTGCGTACCCACTGTTGCTCTAAACTTCACGGTTAAGACCGATATGCTGTGAAATATACAAAAATTATTCAAATGTTTATTACAATTTTTTTTTTTCCTTCTTTCTATCCAGGGTGCAAAGACACAGGCTAAGCCCAAGAAGGCGGCACCACCACCCCCAAAAGATATGGAAGACAGTGAGGAAGAGGAGGACATGGAAGAAGAGGACAGCAGTGATGAGGAGGTGATACAATTGTAGAGAAATTAAATGAGTTGTAAAAGACTACACTTCAAACAAAGAACAAAGTATTTGCTGTGTAAAGCTTTAGGCTTAATTATATATTGTAAATGCATTAATAATACTTCATCAGCCATGCTAGTGGCAGTAACAAATTATATAATATTATATATATATTGATCTGTCATCCCAGGGACCAAGCATGGCATAGGGTTAATTTCCATATTTTAACTCTAGAAATAACAATCCATAGCAGCCAAGCAGTTTGGACATTTGTTGGTAGTTCACAAAGTGGTTTATTTTTCTAATTGGATTATCATATAATGAACAAAACTGTTTTAGTATATACTCACTCTAGCTCAATGATCCCTAATCAGTGGCTCGCAAGCCACATGTTGCTTGCCACCCCTTTTGATGTGCCTCCAAAATATGTGCCCATTCTGGCTTTGCGGCAAGTTTCGAAAGCAGTTTTCTGTAGGCTAGCATTCCACAAGCGAATACCAATTTGCCATCGGTCCTTATTTGGCATCAGATGTGTAGCTCATCAAACATTTTTTACACGTGCATGTGGCTCAAGCGTTAAAAAGGTTGGGGGATCCCCTGCTCTAGATCGTTTCTGCTCACCCTGGTGATGGGCCTGCATCTGTTTCCCTAATGCTGCTTCTAACTTGTATGTAAGGAGTTCTGTGAGTGCTTGGAACATCACAAAATGGTTGTTCAAGGTAAAGCATGTACAAGAGTTGCAAAAAGAACCTTATCACCTAGGAAACCTTGGCATTGCACAGTAGAGCTTATCGTGTGCAACATTGGTACACTAAAGCTGCTGTTCTGCACTTGTATGCATCTTACATTAATTAATTACATTGACCCTAATCTAACTACCTTTCTTGCTTTGGGTCCATTTGTCTGTGTAGATGGAACTGCCTGTAAAGAAGACACCAGCCAAAAAGGCAGCCACTCCAGCCAAAGCAACATCTGCAAAGGCAGCCACTCCAGCTAAAGCTACAGTCACACCAGGAAAGAAGGGAGCAACTCCAGCAGGAGCCAAGAATGGAAAGCAGGCAAAGAAACAAGAGAGTGAAGATGAGGAAGATGACTCTGGTATGATTCTACAGAGTTGAGCAAGTGTATAGTTCTCTACTAGGGCAGTTTTACCTGAATGGCATGTTTATTGCAGATGACGAAGCTGAAGACCCGACACCTATTACAAACAAACCAGTTGCTAAGAAAGCTGTAGCAAAAAAAGAGGAATCTGAGGATGATGAAGAGGATGATGAAGGTAAAGATTTAGTGGCCAGGAAGGACCTTATTTAAAGGTGCAATTCATTGCTTGGTCCTTTTCATAGTTTTTGGATGCTTTATTCAGTGGCTGTTTTCAACTAGGCAGTGGTTTGAATGACATTGTTTCATTAATAAAAGAGCTATAATTAAATATACGTTAACTATAAAATAGTTGCCCCAGCAAAGAGGGAATTTGAGAACTATAAAATTAAAACATTCTAATAAAACCTTCTATACGTGCAGTACACCTGTGGTTACGGAATGCTATGCAATATCCCCTTAAATGTTTGGTGTAAAACCCTTCTCTTAATTCAGGTTTTGGATTATTTCCTAACAAATTTTAAGTGCTTGTTTGATGCTCAGTGTTGTAAAAACAGTTATTTTGTTTTTTAAAGATGAGTCTGAGGAGGAAAAGCCAGTTTCCAAGAAGCCCCTTGCCAAGAACCCTCCAGCTAAAGTTACACCTGCAAAGAAACCTACTGGGAAGAAACAGGAATCTGAAGATGAAGAAGGTAGTCTCTATTTTGAAAGTTATAGGTTTTTATGCTCTGTCATAATGCTTGATTGTCTAATGTGCAATTTTTTTTATAGATGAGTCTGAGGAAGAAAAGCCTGTTGCCAAGAACCCTCCTGCAAAGAAACCTGCAGGCAAAAAACAAGAATCTGATGATGAAGGTATGTGTTGTGATAACCTAATACATGCTCAAAGTAATTCTTTCTGGCATATGTGATGAGCATTATGGGACTTAATTCTGAAAACTTTGATGTCTTACACTTGCTGATATGCATTTAAAATTTGGAGTTATTGCTTTATTTTTGTTAGACAATACTGGCCACATAATTGGTAATTTAGTCGTGACCAAATTGTACCCACTTTCTTGATAGAATCTGAAGATGATGAAGACGAGCCTATGGAAGTTGCACCAGCTCTAAAGGGGAAGAAAACTGTCCCTGCCAAAGCAGATGAGGATGACGACGATGATGATGATGATGAGGACGACGACGAGGATGACGACGATGATGATGAGGAGGATGAGGATGACGAAGAACAACAAGGTGGGTTTTTCAGTCAATGTGGTTTCCCATGCAATGTGGTTTCCCCACCACTAAGGAACTTTCAATGTATTTTTGTTTACTTTACTGTGCAGTGTCTGCAAAACGCAAAAAAGAAATGCCAAAGACTAAAAATATTCCTGAGGCAAAAAAAGCAAAGACAGACACATCAGAAGGTATGTACAGTTTTATTTATTTATTTTTTTTTTTGCAGCAGTTATACAGCAAAAGTTTTAAAATTGCAGTGCAGATATATATGCCTTAAGGTTACTTTTTTTTTTTTTCAGGATTGTCCATTTTTATTGGCAACTTAAACGCCTCAAAAGATTTTGATGAGCTTAAAGATGCTCTGAGGGAGTTCTTTTCCAAGAAGAACCTAACTGTGCAGGATGTAAGGATTGGAAACTCAAAGTGAGTATCTTCAGATTGGGTTTTTTTTTTTAATCTTTGCATGTGTTTTCAAAGTGATTCATACTAGCTTGCCTGTTTAGAACATAGATTGAACATAATGTGAGGGTCAGCCCCAACGCTGCAATTAGTTTTCCATTCGTTTTGACAATGGTTCCAGGTGCAAGCACACGCTGCAGATATCTGCTGCAAACTCGTGTTTGAGTGGTTCCAGATGCATCTGTTACTGTCTTGCAAAGATGGTTATTTTATGCCCTACTATATATTTCTATTTGCTCAGTCTTTTTTTGGGCTGATGCTGTATAAAAATGGTTAGTGTTGGAACAATTGTGCATATTTGCATAAATACACAGAAGCCACAAGTTTATTATGCTGAAGATTTATAGAAAAATATCAGTTTCCCTTTAAAAAAAAAATCTTTTATCACAGGAAGTTTGGTTATGTGGATTTCTCATCTGAAGAAGAGGTTGAGCAGGCTTTAAAGCTGAGTGGGAAAAAGATACTTGGTTCAGAGGTGAAGATTGAGAAGGCTATGGCTTTTGACAAAAACAAAAATGCTGAAAATAAGAAGGGTATGTAGTATGTTCTCTTACAATATCTTATTGATGTCTGACTGCCACTGTTAACTAATCTTTTGGTGTTTGTAGTAATCCTTTTGTGCAATGTTTACTTTGACCTGAGAAGACTTTGAATTTCTTTGTAAAGGTGTTAGTTTTAGAAAGTTTCTCTTTCCTCTGTTTTCCAGCAAATCTTAAGTCACCCCCTATGCAGAAAAGGGGGTTTTTGGGTACCAGTATGGAATAGTGATCTCACAATTCAGAAGTAGACTTAAGTTTGCTTATATAAAAAAAAAAATCTCAGGTTTTCCACCTAAGGGTTTTTTTTATTCATGCTCCATGCTTAGTCTACTACGCACCGGAAATCCAGTGGGTTTGTTTTGAGACAAATTTAGTTAGTGCATTTTACGATGACTTTGATACTGAAAACATATACATTTTCTTTGCAGAGAGGGACTCTAGAACTCTGTTTGTGAAGAACATCCCCTATAGCACAACTGCTGAGGAGTTGCAGGAGATATTTGAAAATGCTAAAGATATTAGAATTCCTACTGGCAAAGATGGAGCCAATAAAGGGTAAGACTGAAATTCACCTGACATACAGAGGAACAGTCAAAGCTGAGTCATATTTTGCCTTTGGTTATGTAAGAGAATTGGGACGCCCCCCAGCCTTTCCTCGGGGGGACTTTTAGTTACCCAGGAAAACAATATATCACATTTTTCAGGGCAAACTAAGCTTTCAAAATTTTTGGTAGAATTTTGGTGTAATTCCAATTCTGTAACAAGATATAGGCTTCTAAATGCAACTTATTTGGAAAGTCCCATGTCTCCTGAACGCGCCAATACCAAATATATAGTTTTATGGAGGCTTCTCACTTGTATAGGTCAAAAACTCCCAACAGTACACTACCAAATTTCCAAAGCACTGCTCCAGAAAGCTGCATACTTAACATTTCAAGGCCAAAAAATCCCACTAACAGAAGGTTTATCCCAGAAAATTACACACTTCTGGAAAGAACAGATTCTGGGGAATCCAGAATAGGCACGATTGTCTCTACTCCAAACTGCCAAGCTGCAATGCTTTTCTAAATTTATTGTTTATCAAAATTTGGGACCTTTGAAGCAATTTAAAAATATCAGTCTATAGTATCTTATAGGTCCTAAAGTATAGGTCATAAAGGAACCAAATAAAACACCCTGAATATGAACACCAGGGGTCCACTGAACAGTTTGATGCCCAATATGTATAGGTTTACCCAAGTATGTGGCATGTAGGGGCCCCAAAGTGAACATATCCCCGTTTGATCCATCATTACGGTCATTTCAGCTTCTGCAAAATCAACACGTTTACATTTATGTTCAATAAAGCTAGAAAAAAGTACGCTCACCCCAGAAAGTCATATATTTTTGGAAAGTACACATTCCCCCTAATTTATAATGGGTACGCTTTTTGGACACTTTCTGATGAATTCAAAATAGTTATTTTTCTACACCAAAGTTACACGTGGCAAAGCTGTGTTATAAACAGATCAGGAATACTAATACAGGGATAAAAATGCAGTAAAACCACAAATTGTGCAAATTGGTGAAACGACAAAATAAGTCACACGACTTAATGTAATTAGTGGTCTGAATATCTAAGCCAATTGTCAGTGTCCAAATGGTTTTTAGGGAAAAGGAACTAAAAACAAAGTGGTAAAAAAAAGTGTGTACATGTGTAAAAGTTGTGTGACAGTGTGTCTATAGGTGTAGGTAAGTGTGCAATAACAAAAAACTGCAAAATAATTTTTGCATTTATACACTTACATATCAGCCTTGCCTGTCCTGAAGCTTGCCTGCTTGTCCTTGTTGCTGCAGTCCTGGATCAGGAAGTCCCCCCCCCCCCAGGCAGTGGGCCGGTGCTGGGCGAGGAAGCGGGACCAAGCAGCAGGCGCAATGCGATCGCATCTGTTGCTTGGGGGTCGGCCCTGCGACAATGCAGGACTGACATTACAGCCCCCCTGGCTCGTTGCCCAGGGCACTGTCATCGCTAAAAACTTGCACGTGCCGCTTCTGCAGAGTAAACTTATCTGCCAAACAACATACGGCGCATGTCGTTGGCAGTTAAAGGTGTGTTTTTGTTTTAAAAAAAAAAAAAAAAAAAACCTCAAACAGGTACATCATTGAGCACTGAACCTCCCAATAAAAGTAAGTCAGAGGAAGCTATATTAAGAGCGGAATGTGTCAAATCATGCCTATTTGAGGATTCAGATTCTGCTAAATCATTAATTGGCCGACGTATGTCCAACCTTTTTAATGTTTTGTGATTTTCTTGACATCCGAATGACTTTTTGATAAGAAAATATTTTCTCTTTGGGTTTGGCAGGGTTTTTTATGAAGGTTATTGCACCCTTACTGAACGTTAATTTACATATTTGAATTTTTTTTTACATATTTGAGTTTTATGTAAAATGTGAATTTTGATCTGTTCCAGGATTGCGTATGTCGAGTTTAGCAATGAAACTGAGGCAACCAAAGCTCTTGAAGAAAAGCAAGGAGCTGAGATTGAAGGACGTTCTATTTTTGTTGATTTCACTGGCGAAAAGAGCCAGAATTCTGGAAGCAGGAGAGTGCAAGGAGGTATGTATGTAATCAGATTTCATGTTAATCTGTAATAGCCTGTAGTTGAGGCTGGAAATTAAGTTTATTTCAAAACCGGCTTATGTGGCAGATAAGTGCTGTGCTTGAGTAGTGATTTCAGTCAACTCAGATGTGTCCTTTTTAATACCTCTCTAAACTAGAAGTTGACTGAAAGGGCCTTATGGATCTGATCTGAAATTTTTTTTTTATACAAAATAAGGAAATTCATTATTTAATGTACCTTAGATGCTGATTTCTACACTTTTTTTTTTTTTTTTTTGTGTTGTAGGTGATTCAAAGGTGCTTGTTGTAAACAACCTGTCATATAGTGCAACAGAAGACAGTCTGCGTGAAGTCTTTGAAAAAGCAACGTCTATAAGGATACCGCAGAACCAGGGACGAGCTAAGGGGTGAGTAATGGAAGGATTTGTGCACCCTGGTGCCATTAACCACTTTAGCCTAAGGTACATGTGTATGTAAAATGCCACTTTTGTCCTTATGTTGGCTATATTACGTGCCATGTTAACTGATGCATATTGAGGTGGGTTGTTGGCTGTTGGACTAACTTTGCATAGATTTACATTCTAAGTGTGATTTTAATAAGTTGTGTAAGATTTTAATTGTGGTGTTAATGTGTTAATGCTTTATCCTTGTTTTTTTTAGTTTTGCCTTCATTGAATTCTCCTCTGTGGAAGATGCAAAAGAGGCAATGGATTCTTGTAACAACACAGAAATTGAGGGGAGGTCAATACGGCTTGAGTTTAGCCAAGGAAGTGGACCTCAAGGTGGAAGGGGAGGTAGGTCAAATCCCTCGCTTAATATTTTCAGCTTTGGTTTGATTGAACTTTATTTATTTTATGGAGGGCATGACTTATTTGGTAGGGGAACTGAGAATCTGTTGTGTATTAAGAGTTCTGCATGTTTAAAGGAGAAGGAAAGTGATTTTGGCATTTTACTGCCAAAAGATTCACCACATTAGTGCCACCTTGAACAATATATTTAATCTGCAGAAAGCATTGCCCTAGAAGCTTTCTCTGTTTGCTTAAGACAGCAGCTGGCATTTTAAGTAGCTTCTTGTCTGCAGCTAGCTGTTGGTAGCTCAGATCACCTATTCCTAAGGGAGTTGAGTGGGAGAGCTTATCATTCTTCTGGGAGAGAGCTGTGTAGACTCTGGCCAGGGAATGAAGAATCTTTCTGAGAGGAAGTCATATACCCAAAAATGTTTTCAAAAAAGGAAACCAGATATCCTGTTCCTTTTGATAGAGGACTTGGTGCAGGTTTTGGAGTGCTTATGGCTGTATTTACATAGACCTTTCTGATTTTTACTTTTCCTTTAATAATCCAGTGGTTTTTACTGGTAGAGAATCAGGTGCTGGAAGTGATGAGCTGTTATCTGAATTTTGTGATGAAAATTAACAATTTCTCTAGATAGTCAAGTACTGATCCAGCATTTAACTTTTCTTAACTGAAACCGTTCCCTAGAAAGCAAATTGCATAAGGGTTTTTGGATATATTAACTAAATTTTTTTTTTTTTAACTTAAAAGTGCATACTGGAGCTACTCCATGTTTGTGGCTTCCTGAATCTTGTGCAGTAGCCAATCACATTTACTACTAGTAATTAGATGAGGGAAATGTCAATAGAGATTTCTAAACGCTTCTCATTGTATGCCATTTTTTTTTATCTGCAAAATTTATTAAGCAGAAGGTTTGTTACTTGTTTAGAAGCTGTGGACAAAATCTAATTTTTAGCCAATAAATGCATTTGATTTTAATTGCATGCTTTTAGTTTGGCAATGAGAGAATCTTATGGAACAAAATCTACACCACCTTCAATTTTCTAGGTTCAGCACAATCAAAAACCCTCTTTGTTAGAGGTCTTTCTGAAGACACCACTGAGGAAACATTAAAGGAAGCATTTGATGGTTCTGTTAATGCCAGGATAGTGACAGACAGAGATACTGGAGCATCCAAGGGGTAAGCTAGAATATAGGCCATTCTGTGGAAAGCATAAGTAAATATTTAAATCTTCCCATTGAGCTCTTTCCTGCCGGCAATTTATGGCAGTAGATGGATTCGCACGGGAAGAATATTAAAGGCACTTGCGACCTGTATCTCTTGCCTCTAAATAAACTGGCATGAAATGGTCTCTGTGCAATATGTCTTTCTGCCTGGTAAAGCATTTATCTGCAAACTTTCTTGAACTTGCCAGACTTAACAGTTTGCTCTGGTTTTTAGGTTTGGATTTGTAGACTTCTCCACTGCTGAAGATGCCAAAGCTGCCAAAGAAGCTATGGAGGATGGGGAAATTGATGGAAGTAAAGTGACTCTAGACTTTGCAAAACCTAAAGGAGATTCCCAGCGTGGAGGACGTGGGGGCTTTGGCAGAGGAGGTGGCTTTAGAGGTGGACGAGGTGGCAGAGGAGGAGGAGGTGGGCGTGGAGGTTTTGGTGGCAGAGGAGGAGGACGGGGAAGAGGAGGATTTGGAGGTAAATCATGCAGGATTTCAGGCTATTAACATCTGCTTGCCATAAACTGTGCCAACTGAAACTGATGGTACTGGTATCTGTTATGTTGGTATTGGTGGCGTTTGATCCCAGGTTCTTTGTCTATAAACTGAAGCTGTGTAGAAATATACTGCAGGCTAAACAGTGGAGGGTTAACTATACTTATGTGCCCTGTAGACCAATTTTGCCTTAGTCCCTGCTCTTGTAGTGCTTTATGAGCAGGCACAATTTTTATCAGTGCAGGATAACTTAAAGCATACAAACTCACTTTGGCGTTACTAAGATATTTTGTATGCGTTTAAATGAACTTGTTGCATTTTGCTTTAGAAACGTTAATATAGCTTATATAAACTGCTGTTTAGCTGTAAAGTCTGCCATTAAATATTTGGGCAAAATTGCACAAGCTTACGTAGCGATTAACATCTCTGTAGAATACAATGAGTTTAGTTATTGCACAGATGTGGGTTAATTTGTCATTTATGGTTTTCTATGGGTTTGAAGCAGTACATTAAAATTTAAAATCTTGTCAAATACAAGGTGCTATTTTATAACAAAAGGGCAATTTGTGGAATAAATCCAATATAGAGGGTCTAAGTGGGCTTTGAGGATCAGTTGCTGGAAGTGATGAGCTTTTAGTGATGAGCTCTAGATAGTCAAGTACCAGCATTTAAATCTGCTTAAGCGTAATTGCATGAACTTCTCTAGGGCAAATTAAAAACAAATTGTAGAAGGGTTTCTGGAGGTGTTAAGCAAGGTAAGCACTTAAGTATGGTACATTTTAACTTGGGCCAAATATAGATATAAACAAGCATGACCACTGGACTGTTAATGCGGCTTTAGCCGTTAAATGTAAATTTTTGGTCCCCCCTACCCATTTCCTAATGTGTATGCTTTTGAGTTGACTGACTTAAATATGCAATACTCTTGTTTTATCTAGGAAGAGGAGGTGGAGGATTCAGAGGTGGAAACCAGGGTCAGGGAAAGAAGATAAGGTTTGATGACTGAGCAGTTTTTTCATCTCCCCTTTAAACCTCAAGCCATCTCCCTGAAAGGACTCTGGGGCAGAAAGGGAGAACTGGGTTCCCTACCCCAACAAGTCTAGCCTTGACGGAGCCTTCTGTGTGGACATTCCAATGTGGAAATACATTTTCCTGTTATCACCTGGATTCCAAGTCATTTCATGGAAGATGGGACTGCTCGACTGTCCTTATACAGACTTTTTTTTAAAGAGTGTGAGAAGAAACCCTGCTGGGACTTGGCAAATTCTTATGTTTTATCCACTGTACAAAAGATTGAGTTTTTTTTTCTTATTAATTCCTCTAGTATTTTGCTCAAAGTGCAGAATGTTAATGGTTTGTGCTTCAGCAGCTTGTCTTGTTCAGATTAAAGAACCTCATCTGGTTACCTGTTTTTAGTATAACTGTTTCCCGAATTCTCTGCAGTTGTATGCTGGCTTGTTCTACTGCAGCTTTGGTGCTCACATCTTAGCCAGAAATAAGATGTATGGTGCCCATTGCAAAGGTATAGGTAGTAAGGCAATAGAAAGTGGACATAGCAGAGCTACTAAAGTGTTAAGTGTTATTAGATTTTTTAGAATGGTACTTGCCTTTACATTGAAATCATTTAGACTATTGCCATAGCTGTGTCTTGCGCAGTCTTATTCTGTGGTGGGTTGCTTACATATTGTAAAGTTTTTGCACTAATACCTTGAAAGTTAAATTTGTGGTATAATACAAGCAGAAGTGTCTGCTGAAGCACGACTTCCCAACCTGAATTAAAGGAGCACTATACTCCCTGGGCTATAAAAGCCCCCTTAACTATCACTGCCTTGGCCCCCCCACCCCCTCACTTCTCCATTATTCCATAGTTTCTAACTTTTAAAACTGTCACTATAACCCCAACCTAAAAGAGCAAAGAAATGCAGCTGCGTACCTGGCTGACTTCTTCCATGCAACTGAACAGTCTTTAGGTCTCTCCACCAACACATACCCTGCTTGCACGTGCAGTTGTTGGTAGCAGGCAATCTGTTTAAACTGCGCAAGCAGGGTCCATGTCTGCAGAGACACACACAGACTGTTCAGATGCAGGGAAGATGTTACCCAGGTACGCATCTGCAATTCTCTGCTCTTTTAGGTTGGGGTTTGTAATGGGGGACGGTTTTAAGTTATTCCATAGTTTTTCTCTAAGGGATTGGTGAGGGTCCAGGCAATGCTAGTTAAGGGTCTTTTATAGCCTGGGATATAGCTCTCCTTTAAAGGAACAGTAACACTAAAAAATGAAAGCTTTAAAGTAATAAAGATATAATGCACTGGTAAAACTGGTGTTTGCTACAGTAACCCTACTATAATTTATATAATAAGCTGCTGTGTAGCCACGGGGGCAGCCATTCAAGCTGGAAAAAAGGAGACCAGGCACAGGTTACTTAGCAGATAACAGATAATTTCTGTAGAATACAATAGTGTTTTATCGGTTTGCTATGTGCCTGTGCCTTTTCTCCTTTGAATGGCTGCCTCCATGGCTACACAGCAGCTTATTATATAAATTATAGTAGACTTTCTGAAGTAAACACAACTTTTACCAGGGCAGCAGCACATTATATTTTAGTTACTTTTATACACTTTTTTGGTGTTACTGTTCCTTTAATAAATTGGGCCCATACTCTGTTACAATATTCCCTGGCATTCATTTGTTCAATATAAAAATTTGCAATATTGCATTTTTTATGCATGTTTATAAAACTACAGATACTTGCAAAAGACACAAATGCCTTTTAGAGGTTGACAGCCATTTCAGTGACAAGCAGACACTCGAATGTAAGCTGTGTTTTGATTCTTTCAAAGAATGGGAACTATTTAGAACAGTTTGATTTCTCCTATTGCGATAAAATGTCTAGAATAGCATTGTAACAATATTGGTAGATGCCTGTAGCTTTATTAAAGGGCTATGGCACCCAAGGCATATGTCATTGACAAAGTAAGCAGTTCAGTCCTACAACTGGATTCACCACTGACTACAAGTCCCATGAAGATCCCCTCTGCTTTCTCATCTGGCAAATGCAGATTAGGTCTGCCTTATGTTTAAATTTGTATAGGGGATTAACATTTTTGTTGTCTTGTTGACCTTTTGTGTTTGAGGTCTGATTGTAAACATGTGGTAAGCGCGTAAGGCCTTAGTTAAAAGAAAATAAAATACATTCTTGAACCATAACCGCTTATCATAAGGTGCACCCAGGCTTTTTTCAGAGACCTCTATTATGAAAATAACTTAACAGAATGCCACTATCTATGTTTTGGCATTTGGGGTATATGTTGAAGCAGTTTCATGTATATGGATCAATGTTTTTGCTTTAGACTCCCAGAGCTGTGCTTTGAGCCGGTATTTAAAAAGCAGGACTTTTCCCTGAAAACGAATGAATAGGGCTTGTGCTATAAATACTACTTGCCTACTGTATTTATTGCAATACACCAGTGACCCCCCCCAACCACTGGCTTGTGAGCAACCCATTTGATGTTGCTCCCAGTGACCTTAAAACTGCCCATTTTTACATTTCTGGCTTGGTGGCAAGTTTAAGAAGTGAACTGTTTTACTCCAAGCAGAGCCTCCTCCAGTCCACATAGGGCTACCAAATAATCAATTGCAGCCCTTTTTGGTGTCCCTGCAGAACTTATTTAGGCTTGTGTGGCTCACCAAAACTTTTTACATCTGAATTTTTCACAAATTAATAAAAAAAAGTGAGAGCTTTGAGCTAATCAAGGAAAACCTCTATGCTCAACTTAGGTCTTTGTGAGCTATGATACCAGTGGACAAATATAAATAACCCCCCGTTACAGTGATGGACTCCTAGGTATGAGGAGGGTGGGATGGGAAGGGGTTGAATGCTGGGAAGCTATTCTTTCTCAAGAGAACCAAACATGGTGTAACTTCAATCTTTTTGTTCCTTGTTATCTTAGTGCTGTGGCACACAGGGAGATTTGTCGTCCGTGACTAATCTCCCCGAAATGCCATCCCACCGGCGAAAATATAAGTCACTGGTGGGATGGCATACGCAGCTGCCACGATTTCCAGAAATCGTGGAAGTTTCCTCTCAAGGCAAGTATGCCATCCCACCAGCGATTTCAATTTTTGCCAGTGGGATGGCATTTTGGCTCAGGTGCCATTGAAGGTGCCTGAGGAAAATTTACGTTCATGGCTGAATTGGCAGAAGGAGGTAGAAATCCTATTGTTTCTACCTCCATATCTGACAATTCAGCCCTGAACATCTGTGGAGGGTGAGAACGCTGAGGCTGCAGCCTGGGGCCAAGGAAACCTGACTTTCCTCCTGCTGAGATGGTCTGTTTGGAGATTTAGTGCACCCGGAAATGAAGGGCTGTGATGTCCAGCAGGTAAGTTTTGTCAAAGACCATAATCGGAATCGGCTTCCTCATCATAGAGCACTCCTGGTCCATCCCTGCCTCCTAATGAATGTGACTGCTGCAACATTGTCTGACAGAGAACATATCTCGTTCCAGAAGGCCTCCAGTGCACAATCCATAACAGGTGAGACATCACTGTCCCACCTCCCCTGGGCTGAAAGATTCTCCACATGGGCTTCCCAACCATCCATAAAGAGCTCCACATGTTCTGGTTCCCTCACAGGAAACCCCTTCCTTAGATTAACAGATACAAAATGCTTCAATCTCCTGATTCCATTGAGTAAGAATACTTGTCAGCATATTCAAATATCTCATGAATTGTCTTGTAGACACTACTGGACCTGATCATCTGTAATATCTGTTATCTTGACAATTCTGTTGGGAGGGAGATCAACCCAATGTCTGTATCTTTCTGGGCTCAGAGACACATGAACATCTGGCAGCAGATGACTTTTCTCCCTGTTGAGAATGCAACCAAACTTTTGTAAAGTGACCATTGCTCTGTCCCAGTGTTCTTGCAAAGTTTCTTACTCCCTGGCAACCAGCAAAAGGTTATCCAAGTACTGGTAAATTGTCCTGATGGATGTGGCTAACCCAAAAGGTATGCAATGTAAATACACATCCTTCAGGTTGAGGGTGCAAAGCCAGTCCCCTGGACATATTGCTGCTTTTATAGTTTGAATTGTCTCCATCTTGAAGCTCTGTATTTTTAAATATCTGTTTAACCTCCTGAGGTCTCATCTCACCCGATGCCTTTCTTGTTAGAAAGAAAGGAGAAGAGAAACCCTGCTCCCTTGGAAAGCAAATCTGAAATGTACTGCTTCATCACCAACTTGTTTGAAGGGGAAGTTGGCCAACAAATTGTGAGAAAGGCGTCGGAACTCTAGTCGATGTCCCCTTCTCACGAATGAGAAGACCCAAGCATGTTGTATAATGTCTGCCCAAACCTCCTTTAGACAAGTACTGTAAAGCAGTGATGTTGGCCCAGGGGAACCAATCAACAATTAGATTTCAACAGTTGGAAAAACAAAGCAAAGCATCTGCTATGAGCAACATCACCAGGTAATGTTTTACTCTGCTTTTTACACAGCATGTGCTGGGTGTAGCTATGATATATATATCTGGGACCATTGTGTTATGAAATGCTGGGGTCAATATGACATGTATTGCTGGGATCGTTGTGCTATGTAATTCTGGGGCTGCTGTGACGTTTTCTGCTAAGCAAGCATGTTATGAAACAGAGGGGCCATGGAGTTATTATATGCTTGGGGATCACAGTTCCGCTCTATGGTGAGTTCCTGATACCTCAGTTTCAGGGAATCACTATTACATCATGTTGCAGATAACAAAATTGCTGTACCAAAATGCAACACTAGATGGCACATAGGAGCACTTTTAAATGTGTAGAGCACAATGCTCAGATTATTTGGCCAGATTTAATTTCAATAGGAAGAAAAATTATCTCATGGTTTGTCTCATGGAACCTCAGTAGAAGTCTATAAAGAAATTAGAAACCTAGTCACCACTCCATGGCAAAGTTGCCTAAAAGGTTCTTGTGGACCACATGAATAAGGTCCACTTAACTTCCACTTCTTCTGGGTTGCAGCAACAGCACTTCCTGTTTAATGGTGGTCAGCAGGTTGTGGATAAGGCAGTTGCAGGTCAGGTCGGTAGAGGCTTAAACTGAATTAAAATATGGCTTGTGGGTCGCATTCCAGGTCGGATCCAGGACTCTAATGTAAGAACAAGGACCTCCTATTCTGAAACTTTCCAGAAAAATCCTTGCTAACAACCTTAGAGGTTGCTGCCATTTAGTAACCAAACTGCAAATGACATTCTAACCCTAACATAATAACACAATGAGAGAAAGAGACAGAGTAGATTTTTTTTATTTCTGTTTACTCCTATGTGTCTTTTAAATTGACTTCATCTTCCTTACTTCCAGAACTTAAACCTAAAAATGAATATGGGGAGATTGCATGTTTTATATATTAATCTTACTGGACCAGCCTAAAGGTTCAGCATCTCTATAACAGTAATGATCAAGGCTTGCCACAGGAGCTCACCATCTTGGATTTTATTAGAGGTCTTAGGGACACTCACATGCCCACTGTGCTCTGAGCAGCTGCTGAGAGGCTAAGCTTAGGAGTTGTCACTAATTATCAACAGAAAATAGGCTGGGCTATCATAAACTGCCATGTAATGCGAATCTCAATAAATTACTGATCGTCCTAATACTATGACATTTATAATCTGTGTATATAGTTTATCGATCCCTAAGCTCAGTAACTGACAGCAGCACAGAGCTTGTCCAGTGAATCAGCAGAAAAGAAGATGGGGAGCTATTGGGGCATCTTTGGAGGCACAGATCTTCCCTGCTAAAGGGCTGTGGTTGCCTTGGGCTGGTACAGAAACCCAAAACATTATGTATAACATCTCTACCCTACTTCTTTAGTTAAGCTTTAGTTCTTCAAAGAAGAAAAATGAAACAAAATGAACTGATTTTTTCATATGCTTTCTATTTTTTATTTTTGACAATTTTTCTAATACTGAGGTTTAAAAGTTTCATTTTCACTGTTCCTGTCTCCCTAGAGTAGCTCTGGGATAGGATCACAGACTCTATAAACTGTTCTAATTTGATACATTTTTTATCTTTGGTCCTGCTGAGCATTATCGCTGAGAGTCATTAGACGCAGCTGTTCTTGAGCTTAAACACCAAATAGGAGTTGTTTAACATCAATGTAGCAGAATTTCTCTAGCGGCCCTCCTGTCAGTGCAGACGTTAGGGTTTTGTCTGTGATCACCTCTGGAGGCAGGACAGAGAATTGAACTTAGTGGCTCCTGGTCCCCTTAGTGGCTCCTGGTCCCTCCCACTCCCATAAGGCTCGTCTCCACCCTCATTCCTCAGTTCTTTGTCCTGCCTCGGAGGTGTAGGACAGTTATCTACAGTATATCATCTTTTTATTTTTATTTTTTAGTTATTTATTTTACCTTATACTTTATTAATATACAGGAATAGCTAGGACACATAGCTGTTCTAGTGGGATACTAAACACTTGGGCAGAGCTGCCACTACAAGTGAGGAGTAACATCACATAATGTGCACTGGGACACGCAGAGCTGTCCATACAAGTGCTGGCAGATACCAAATTGTTGCACTTGGGTACGCAGAGCTACCCCTGTAAGTGCTGGCAGAAATACAAGGGGCAATACACAGGGTACGCAGAGCTGCCCAAAGGTGTAACCCCCAATGCAGGACCACAGCACCGGTCCACGCTTAGCTCAATGGGACATGCAGAGCTGTTCCTAAGAGCATACCCACACGGAGAGGTAAGTTTCCTGGGGCTATATATATATATTTAAACAGAGCGAGCCCTACCTGACAAACACGGGAGAAAGCCCGCTCGCATTATCAGCGCCACGAGCGCACTTCCGGGTACTGGGAATGTGCGCCGTACGTGAGCGCGCGCCGTACGTGAGCGCGCGCCTGGGGATTCGCGCCAGAACGTCGGCGCGATGACGTCACTCTAGGCGCCCCTTGTACCGCGGACACACAGCGCCATTGCAGAGCGCTCTCAAACGGCAGCGTTATAATAAGAAGCTGCAGCTCTCCTCTGCTCCACAACTAAAGGAGCACTCTGATATTACACTATACAGCATATATAGAGCATACTTCATATAAGCGTCATGGAGAAGGCAGATTCACTCAAGGACCTCAGAGAGGTTATACAGTCAGCAAAAAAGCAGAAAAAAACAGACAAACTACCTAAATGCAAGGTATGTAAGCACTCTCTAAGAAAATCAGAGAGAAATTACTGTTCTGACTGCAAACCTGCCTCACAGGCTCCTGCTGTAGCTGAGCCACCTATACTCTCCCCACAAGCATTACAGGCTCAGGATGCAGCCTCATTACCTAACACCCCTCAGGCTAACTCCCCATTACCACCAGCCCCAGCCACTGACCAGCCACCTATAGCAGAGGCACCTATACCCATGCCCTGGGATGATAATCCGCTGGCCCATACTTCTAACCAAGTACCAGCCCAGTTTGGGGAATTCCTACAGTGGATCATGAACACAGTACAACCACCACAAGCTCAGGGGGGGCAGACTAAAGCCCGAGATAATAGGAAGCGCAAGACCACAGTCACCTTACCTTCCTCCTCAGAATCAGAAGAGGGGCTAGCTTCAGACTCAGAGGCAGACGAATTACTCAGTCAAAATTCAGATTTTTCAACACATTCACAACCCCAATCAGAGTCAGACTCTGACGAAGAGGGAACATCTTCTGCCTCCCCAGAAACCTCAAAAAGGTTACTAAGGGAGATGATGCAGACACTAGAGATTAAGGATGAGACTGTACCCCTATCTAGGGCCGATAAACTTTTGGGAGTCCAAAAAAAGTCCAAACTAGCCTTCCCAGTATTCAATTCCCTCACACAGGCAATTGAGGCAGAGTGGGCCCAACCTGAGCGCCGAATTGCGCTCACACAAAGATTTTTCAAAACATACCCTGTGCCAGAGGAACACCAAAAGAAGTGGGATAAAGCACCTAAGGTTGATTCCGCAGTAGCCAGGCTATCTAGGCAAACTGCCATACCAGCTGAGGAGGCAGCATTTAAAGACCCCTTAGACCGCAGGATGGAATCCATTCTAAAACGCTCTTATACACAAGCAGCGGCGATCCTTAGACCCGCAGTAGCATCAGCAGGCTTAGCCCGAACAGCCAGACATTGGGCCTTAGAGTTAGCACGTCATCCACCAGCATCTAAACAACAATTACAGCTGGAGGTGGACAGATTATCCACCACCTTGTCATTTCTCGCAGAATCTGCTCTAGAAATTACCAGATTAGCAGCCAAAGCGACTTCCAATGCAGTGGTGGCCCGCCGAGCCCTGTGGTTAAGGCATTGGACAGGAGACACTGCTTCTAAGATGAGATTACTATCACTGAAATTTACAGGAGAGTCCTTATTCGGTCCTGACTTAAAACAAATCATATCTGACGTTACTGGGGGGAAAAGCACTTTCCTACCCACCGGCAAGAAACAAAAATTTGATTCCTCTAACAGATACTCTGGGAGGAGAGGATGGAACTCACAATCGAGGCCATTTCGGCCCTTTCGTTCAGGATTCAGGAGCTCCCCAGCTGATCAGGGAGCAAGACGTGGCAGACCCACATGGCAGCAACACACCCGCAGCAATATCAAGAAACCCAATACTACCAAACCCAATTCAGCCTGACTCAACCAGGCAACCGGGGACACAAAACGTTGGGGGCAGATTACAACAATTTCTGGGAACATGGGAAACACACGTTACGGACAAGTGGGTACTAACCATAATCAGCCAAGGCTACAGAATCCCCTTCACACCACAGCTTCCACAGGGAAGGTTTCTCCCATCATCCACTGCACCGCACAAACAACACTTACTTCAACAAGCGGTAAATACCCTACTACTTTCAGGAGTAATAGAGGATGTCCCGGAACACCACAGATACAGGGGTTTCTATTCAAACCTGTTCCTGGAACGAAAGAAGGAGGGATCCTTCAGACCAGTCCTCAACTTGAAACCACTAAACCCAATGGTCCTAAACCAAAGATTCAAAATGGAATCTGTAAGATCAGTAGTAGCCGCCATGGAACCTCAAATTTTCATGACGACAATAGATCTACAAGACGCCTACCTACACATACCAATATACCCAGCATCACGCAAATACCTCAGATTTGCAATCAACAATTCACACTACCAGTTCACAGCACTACCCTTTGGGCTATGTACTGCACCGCAAATTTTTACCAAAGTGCTTGCACCAATAGTGGCATACCTGAGAACCCTGGGAGTACACATCATACCATATCTGGACGACCTGTTAATAAAAGCACCCACGGCACAGCAAGCAGTAAAGGACACCACCCTGTGTCTTCAAGTCCTAACGCAACACGGATGGTTGATCAACCACCGCAAGAGCTCTCTAACACCATCCCAGACGATACTATTCCTGGGCCTAATTTTCGACTCCAAGACACAGAAAGTCTTCCTAACCCAAGACAAGATCAACACATTAATCTTGACAACTCGAGCCTTCCTGACCAAGAACAAGACCTCAGCAGAGGATTGTCTACGCCTCCTGGGTCTCATGGTATCAACCCTGGAAGCAGTACCATTCGCCAAATTTCACCTCAGACCACTACAGCTCAATTTCCTGAGGTGCTGGAACAAGAACCACCAGAACCTACAACAATAGATTCATATCACTCAGACAACCAGGACCAGTCTTCTCTGGTGGACGGAGAACAACAACCTCCAACAAGGAAGGAGTTGGACAACCGCTACCTGGGAAGTGGTAACCACTGACGCCAGCCTCAGAGGATGGGGGGCAGTGTACAAAAACCTCACACTCCAGGGCACCTGGTCCAGAGAGGAAAGCCAATTACCAATCAATGTACTAGAACTCAGAGCAATCGCCCTAGCACTAGAGAACTGGTCAACAATCCTACAAGCTCAGGCAGTCCGAGTACAATCCGACAATGCAACTGCAGTAGCTTACATCAACAAACAAGGAGGCACACACAGCAAAATGGCTATGCAGGAGGCCTCCAGGATACTTACCTGGGCAGAACGCACAGTACCGAGCATCTCTGCAGTCTTCATACCAGGGGTACTGAACTGGGAAGCGGACTATCTGAGCAGAACAACCATCGACCACGGGGAATGGTCACTCAACGAGGAGGTCTTCCAACAACTAATTCGCAGGTGGGGGACACCAGAAATAGACATATTGGCATCAAGACACAACGCAAAGCTACCACTTTACTGTGCCAGAACAAGAGATCCAAGGGCGGCGTTTGTGGACGCACTAGTAATACCATGGAACTTCAGGATGGTATATGCGTTTCCACCACTACCCATCTTACCCAGGGTAATCAAGAAATTGAAACAGTCCAACACGGTCACAATACTCATAGCCCCGGACTGGCCGAACAGAGTTTGGTACTCAGATCTCATCAAATTGTCAATTGCCAGGCCCTGGCGACTACCTCCTCGACCCGACCTCTTAACTCAAAGGCCAATAAAGCACTCCAACTTGCAGATGCTCCGATTAACTGCGTGGCTCTTGAAACCGAGTGGTGGCAGCGACAAGGATTTTCACAGAACGCCATAAAAATCTTCTTACAAGCCCGCAAGCAGTCTACAGACAAGACGTATCATAGGGTCTGGAGGACCCTCCTAAATTGGTGCAGACACAGGGACATTTCTTGGAAGGATATTTCCACAATCGAGGTGGTGGAATTCCTGACGGAGGGATTTCAGAAAGGACTGGGTTTACGCACCCTAAAGACCCAGATCTCAGCAATCACAGCACTGACACATTCTAAATGGGCTGAAGATCCTACAATCCAACAATTTATTAGGGGTGTTACCAGAACACGACCACCCCTCAGAGAACCCCTAGCAACATGGAATTTACCACTAGTCCTATCTGCACTACAACAACCACCTTTTGAGCCTTTATCATCATGTGAGCTAAAGTGGCTATCATTTAAAGTGACTTTTCTAATAGCGATTACGTCAGCTAAACGTGTGTCCGAGTTGGCGGCACTATCCAGCAAGAAACCATGGCTCACACTTCACCACGACAAGGCAGTACTCAGGACCTCACCAGGGTTCCTGCCGAAGGTAGTTACAGAACGTCATATGAACCAAGACATAATTTTACCTTCCTTCTGTCCAAAACCGTCAAATGAGAAGGAGAGACTGCTTCATAAATTAGACGTGGTCCGGGCACTCCGGATTTACTTAAAAAGATCGGCAGACTATAGACAATCAGAGAGCCTCCTATTATCATATTCTACTACACAAAAAGGAAAAGCTGTATCAAAAAGGACTATAGCCCGTTGGCTAGTTGAAACTATCCATACAGCATACGACAGAACAAATGTGCCTAGACCGTTCGCAGTGAAAGCCCACTCTACACGGGCACAGAGTACCTCATGGGCACTGCAGAACTTGGCAACAGCAGACCAGATCTGCCGAGCAGCCACTTGGGTCTCACCAAATACTTTTATTAAGTTCTATAAGTTAAATGTTTACGCTTCTCAACCGGCCGTGTTTGGCCGAAAAGTTCTACAAGCGGCTGTGGCGTAGTGACATAAACACTATCCACGGCATACTAACAGTTTTACCCACCCAGTTAAGGGACAGCTTTGGAACGTCCCCTAACGTCTGCACTGACAGGAGGGCCGCTAGAGAAAAGGAGATTTTATACTCACCGGAAAATCCTTTTCTCGTAGGCCCGAACTGTCAGTGCAGTAAGTCCCACCCACTCTGATTTAGTATGGGCACCGGGACCTCTCTTTTCTCTATCTCTCTACCTTATGTCTCTTGGCCTTCCTTCTATCTGTACTGTCTCCACCGACTGAGCTTACCAACAGAACTGAGGAATGAGGGTGGAGACGAGCCTTATATACAGTGGGAGGGACCAGGAGCCACTAAGTTCAATTCTCTGTCCTGCCTCCAGAGGTGATCACAGACAAAACCCTAACGTCTGCACTGACAGTTCGGGCCTACGAGAAAAGGATTTTCCGGTGAGTATAAAATCTCCTTATACTCACAGTTATTTCTTCACACCAATACCCTCCCCTTCAGGGTCAAAGTACAAAGGATTAGCCCAATAAGAATGGGTCACCCTCAACTTTCAGGATCTTCTCTGCAAGTGGAACCTAGACAAATCCTCTTGTCCATAGGTTACACTTGGTTTCTACCCTGGGCAATTGTGCACTAGGGTTTCTAATCCTACTAAATCTCCTTGACGGAGCCTCAGACTACTCTACTAGCTAAACCTGAACCTATCTGTCACACCTACTGTGACCTATGACAGAGTACATCCTAACACTTACTAGGCCTGACTTATTCTAGATTCCAATTCCTTTCCAACCTTCCAGCTCAAGTGGTATCTCTCTGAAATCGACCCAGAGCACAAGGCTGCTCTAGTTTATATACTTTAACAGATTATTATCTTGTGGCCAAACTAGAGCTGCAGAGGTCATACTTTGACCCATGGGGAGTTTATTTCCCTTTTAACCTAAGGACCCCCTTAGCTGTATAATATCTATGGGACTGCCTGAAAAACAACACAATAGTTGCTAATGTTCCACAGGTACTCTGATCAACTCCTGTAGCAAATTGTGACAGTTCAAAGTGTGCACCTGGAATACTAAACTGCCAGACTGAAACACCAGAGAGAAGGACAATAAAGATTAACTTCAGTTTTAGAAAATTTGTTAAAAATAGGAAGCAATTAAAAAAAAGCTTTATTTGTGGTGTACTATTAGAAACCAACTGAAATGAAAAAAAGTGTTTCGAAGGTGAACAATTGTTGTTTAGGGCATTGAAAATATAGCCCTCTGTGACATAAATATTGGACTTTAACATTCACTTTAACATTAACATTGTTCCATATTTCTTACATCTGTTGTATTGGAACTCAAGCCCTGAGGGGTCATTTACAGAGACCCCAGACACATTATGGGGCACATAGGGACACATAATCAAAATACAATAACTTCTTTTGAATGGGCTCTTGATCCACTCTGCAGCTTGTGCAGGATTAAAAATCTGGGGCACGGTGCACTCCAATAGAGCACAGGGACCATTGGTTTTAGCCACTCACCAAGGGCGCCTGATTTTTGCACTTTTCCCTGTGCCACACAGATAGTAAAGGAAAATGTTTTCTGGCATTTATAACTGCATTTGATTATTGCAGCTACACTGCTTAAAACAGGATTTCCAGTTGCCTGACATTTCTCAGTGGCACCAGTTATTATACTTTTGTGAGAATTACTGGGTTCTGTTGGATCATGTATTTCATATCATAAACATCCTGTTTTTATGAAAATGAAATTCTACTCGTCCTTTTGCCATGCGCAACTAGGGAAGGGCTCCGTAAGGGGATGTCTGACCGGTGTTCCTAGTTCTTTGTGTCTGTCCTGTGGTCTTATGGTCTGTTTTTGACCCACATGTGACCTATATTTTCTTGTCTGTTCCATATTAGCTCTGCTCTTTATGTCCTTTGTGAATAGCAGCTTCTTACATTTGGCACCTTGCCTACCATTATGGGCACTTCTGTAAACCTGTGCCATAAAAATCTGATTGTGTATTGTTCCTTTACTATTTGACTTGACTTATATCATAGATTCATAACCTCTATGCTTGGGACAATGATCTATTGTATGAAAGAAGCGAGCGGGTGGTGTGTGACAGCCGGCAAGCAGTTGCTGGTGGGGGGAGAGGCAAAGGGGTAGCGGACCGGAGAGAGCGATCGGCCGGGGGGGTAGGGTGCTGACACAACGAAGCGAGCTGCGGGTGGGGGGAGAGGCAAGGAGGGAGCAGACCGGAGAGAAAGATCGAGCGGTGGGGGGGGGGGTGCTGACAAAATGGCGGCGCCGTTCACTGAAACATGTATGTAGAATGTAGCAGGTGTATCTCTGTAAATCTTTCTTTCATTAGGCAAGCCAGAATTATAGCGTTTTTACACAGCAATAGTAGTACTATTTAATAGTGTGCTTCATAGATTTTGACTTTCCTTGTCCTTTAATTGGATTTGGGTTTTGCAGTCCAATAACAGCTAGAGAGTGGCAAAGAACTAACCTAAACACAAAAACATTTAACAGTTGTTATACAATATTATAATATCCATTTCCTACATAAGCCAATCTCTGGCGACTGGCTCCTTTAAAATTGCACCTTGGCCTCTTAGCAAAGATTATGAAATAATGCAGAAAATTAGGGATGCTTCTAGAAAATCCAGTTGGAAAGGCTGCACAGACTACATCTACATTAACTGCAACCAATTTGTAATCAGTGTAGCCAGCAACATGCATATAGGTCTACCCTAAATATTCCCCTTTGGATAAGAAGCCAAGCACAGAACTAGATGGAGATCCTTTGTGGGTGAAGCACATACAATGTGTAGGGGTTTACCAAATCTGGGCCCTTAGGATAGAGACCCCTGTGCGCAGACCCCTGGGTGGTGCTGGTCATGGGATAGTGGGTAGAGCTGGTATAGTTATAGTTAACAGGGAGGGTCCCTGCAGTTTTGGGTAATGGCCACAGGGTGGTGCCTAGGCCCATATAAGGGGAAAGCAGCCATGTGCTGTAGGCCAGAGTTAAGGGAGAGCCTCTGAGAGCAGAGGTATTCTTCCCAAAGGTAGATTAGTAGGTTTCTTGTGTCAGGTCACTCTAGGAGTGCTATGTAGTGAGGGCAAAGTTAGAATGGGCAGAAATAGCCCCTCCAGGAGTGGTAGAGGGAGTAGGCTCCCCCAGCAGTACATCAGCTGGAGTGCAGGGACTCAAGAGTCTAGGTAGGTGGTTAGGCTGCCGCTAGATGGGGTACTGCTCTGAGGGTACTTAGTCGTGAGTACCGGGGATGAGTCCTGGAGGTGGTCCGTCTTGGCGTGAGTACCGGGGAGAGCCCTTAGAGAGGGTCTCTTGGCGTAGAGTACCGGGGAGGACATCTATAAGGGATCATCCTGGCGGGAGTACCGATAAGTTACCCAACAGGGGTAGGTACTCTAAAGGTTTAAGGAAGGAGAGTGTCCCCTGCACTGTGTTTGTATTGCCACTCCTGGAGAGGTCCTGCCTAATAAACAACCAACTGTTTCATCACAACTGTGTGTTCATCGTGTCTGCCTCAAGGAGCACCTACATACCAGTAAGTGAATGCCCCAGGGAGGGGATTCCCTTTGGGGGCTTGTGTGAGGTCTCAGGCAGCACTACACCAAAGTATCAAGTCCCAGGGAGGGAGTTGTAGTTCTCCCATAACAGAGCCCTGGGTGGAGGCACGCCATTTAACAGAGAAGTCCCTGCTTCCCCCATAGTAAGCGGGGCTCAGGACTCCTGGAAGCGCCAAAACAGAGTAATTCAGCAGGTAGTGCCACAACCGTATTTATAAAGTGGGCTACAAATGCATAAAGCTGCACTCGTTCCAAAGTGTACACAGGCGCTACTTCATACATAAAAGTACATGAGTGCATTTAGGTATTGCAGGCTTAGCTGTCCCGCTCTTATTTATTGCCACGAGGAATTGTGCCACCATCTCCAGCCATTTCATCATGTAGTTCACGCTACAGTTCTGCACAGCAAATGTTCAAGCCCGCTCAGGCCATTATCAACTAGCACTACATATTCCACAAGGGTGTCCTGCCCACCACATCTCATTCAAGTGCATTACTTTTCCAGGCCTCACCGCCATGTGCTTGGTGTCCGTATACCATGTACCTGTGTATAGCCCCTATAGAGGGGGCTATAAGCAAGGAGAGTACAGAGGGACCAGATACGAAGGCCAAGCCTGGAAAAGTAACGCTCTTGACTTAATAAGTGCTGGACAGCTAAGTATAACGTTTATTAGTATGCATACTGTTAAACTGGCTGCTGGGGAGAAAAAATATTGCAGCGCAGCACACGGCAGATTTTCATGATTTATACTCTCTACTTAAACAGCTTAAAAAGTTATACAATTATGTATTATGTATATGTTATGAGCGACTTTATGAGCTTGACCAATACATTGATTTCATACAAACTTGCCACCTACTTGTTGTATACAGGCTTGGTCTAGAAAAACAGGTTGTTTTTGTTTGATGACTTTGCACTCCCCTGGAAAATGTTTTGCAGACGACCATGCACTGCACCTTTAACAAGTCTTGATTTTAAAATGTATTGACTCAGGATCTCCTTGTAAGAATGAACTGAAATAGCTGAGCTACAGGCATGGTAACTGTTGTGCAGAATACTCAGGACTTGTTGTTTTTTTTTTCAGATAAATGGGTCATTCCGTAATATGGATCTCCATACTTTTTCTAGTAAAAAATAATTTGTGTTAATTAAACCCAACAGGATTGTTTTGCCTCCAATAAGGATTTATTATATCTTAGTTGGGCTCAAGTACAAGGTACTGTTTTATTATTACAGAGAAAAAGGATTCATTATAATTATTTGATTTAAATGGAGTCTCTAAAAGATGGCCTTTCCATAATTTGGAGGTTTTCGAAATAACAGATACCTGTACTATGTACACTAGTGTGATTCCCTTTGGCCATCACTTGATCCTATCTGGGGAAGAAACAGAAACACTGTTTTTAATGAACTAATGGCACAATCACAGGACCTATTAAATGTCATGCCTAATGATCTGTTAGTACTCTGTTTGCAACAGGGAGCTTATCTTTGCTAGCTTACTTTCCCTTAAAAAATTACAACCAACATAATCTTCCCTTGGAATTATAAAGACTCCAAGCAAAAACATTAGGGGAAAACTTAATTCAAGGTGAAACTGATGCTTTAACTTGTCTGTGTAAAACATTTTTTTCCTGTTTTTGAATGTTCAGTTATTGTGCATTTTTTTTACATAAACCAAACTGAATGAACTCATTTCAAAACAAGCTTCCAAATGGTTGAGAGGGGCTCCTTGGTGTGTTTTTGTTTATTTAGAAGACTCTTAGGCTAGTGCCAAACAAATCAGCCCCCATGCTGGCACCAACCTTGTCTGTACCCGCAACCATTGTGTTGGCCCGGGTGCAGGCACATGTGGTGGATATCAGCAAAAAAAATCAGAGCTTGAATTTCACAGCCACAATCTGCTGTGTTTGCCTGTACCCAGACAGAGTGCAGGCAAGGTAGGAGGCTGGTGCCAGTGTAGGGGCTGATAACCCGCCTGCATTTTTCTGCAGGCTGAGAATCAGCCCTGGGTGGCTCTAGCTTTAAGCAGGCCCTGAATGGGATTTTTAAAAACACAGATTCCAAAAAGATCCCCAGTAGGCCAATAAATAGCTACTGTCCATGGCATCTTACAGCAGCCCCTTTGGCATTTGCCAGAATTTACAGTACAGGCCTGAGGAGACAGAGTCCCTAGCTAGTTAGCTCTTAGATGGGTGAATATACCACTGATAAGGATTTGTTTGGCAACAGAGAAAACACACCTACAAGAGCTTATTTAAGACCAAATGACTCCTGTACTAAATGAGCGCCAGGCACAATCAGCCCAATTTGCAAAGTTTTTAAACACAGTGCATTATTCTTTCCTAGAATTCCAGCATCATTGCCAAAACCACAAAGATTGCACATCACACAATTTGCTCCTGTTTTTTGTCCACTTGCAGCAGCTAAATCACAACAACACAAGTTGTGTTGGCCCTGATATGGGCGTTCCAAACAAACAACTTCAAAAATACCATTTGTGTGCAATTTAGCTAGTGCAAGAGGTAGCGCCAATAAGCACAATACACAATGGTAGCCTTGTACTTACCATGTGCCCAAGTCAGATGTAAAGTTCTGGGCATTTTCTTGCATCAGAGTGCACCGTACTGTAGTTGGGAGATCTACCAATAGGTGGGGATGTTGTTCTATGCCTTCGCATAGATGCACACTAGTAATCATAGACTGAGGTGTTGTTTTTCTTTAGGTGAATTAGTATCTACTTGCTTGAAATGTGTGCTAGGAGATAGGTTATCATTTTCTATTTTTATTGTAAGATACAACAATTTGATACTGTCTTTACTTTGCTACATTTTTGTGCAAATAAGGTTTTTAAAACTTGCTTTAATGTAGCCATAAAACTCGGAGGCAGTATATGGAACAAAAATCTGAATTATTTAATTAAAATTGAGTCTATAGCAGATGGCTTTGTCATAATTTGTAGCTTTCTGGATAAAGGGTCCCATACCCTTATAATGATAATAATAAAAGCTACCAATAGTTAATTATTGATAACTAGGCGAAAGTAAGCCATGTCAGAGCGTCGGCTCGGTAAGTATCGCTGGGCTGGGGGCAGCTTTGGGGGACTTTTGGTCCCAAGTATTTTGTGTGTGACAACTCATTACTAATACTGACAAGTTGCTATGGATTTTCATAGGAAACATGTCAGTATTGCTTTAAAGCCATAGTCAACATTTCAGAAAGTTCTTTATATATTCTTGAGCTTGATCTTTTATTACTTTTTGGTATGCATTGTGTTTCATCCAGAAGCCTATAGGCCCCCTGTAAATAATCTTTCCTTTTCTGTGTTATAACCTTCCCTTATCTCTAACCCCTTACTCAGGGTCGGAGTGGGCCGCCGGGACAAATCCCGGTGGGCCCCGGCGGCCCAGACCCAACCCTTGCCGGCGATTCCCCTGCTCGGCTGCGTTAAATTTATGCACTCAGGGGAGGACTTTGGGAGGGGGGTTAGGGGGCCCCTGGGGGGGTGCGCTGGCACCTGCAGGGCCCCTGGGGCAGGAGCCTCGGTGGGCCCTTCACCCCCCAGTCTGACCCTGGCCTTACTTTCTGATTTAATTTCTTTAAAGCTTTTTTTCTTGCCTTGTCAGATTATCTTTACTTTACGTCCTAGAGTTTTACTCTTCTTTAATCTTTTTCCACCATCCTAAGAAATCTCTGGGCCCTCTATTACTCGTAGGATTAAAGAGGGGACTTTCTTTTTAAATTTGTGTTTCTTCTGACTGGACTGAGCCATGTTTTCCAAGAACTGGATCATTTCTCGTTCAGAAATAGATAAGGAGTTACATTACCTGCACCTTTCCTCTCGTTATTAAAATTTCTATACATTACTTTCTCTATTTTGAAAATACTTTTTAAGGGATAGGTTTCTTGCATACTTTTGAATACAAATACTGAAACTTATAAGCTCCCAGTTTTGGAATATATTTCGAAACCTTTTCTTTAGAGGAATGCTTGTGGTAGTATAATATTTTCATCTCATGACTAGAAAATCTTGTCTTAAGGTTTTTTAAACCATCCCACACATAACTTAGAAAATCATAGGTTTATAGAAAAGTGGGAATAAGAGCATGTATTGATACGGTTGCCACCTTTTTCAGCATTAATACCGGCCTTTGGGATTGGGTATGGGCAGTGACGTCACTTGGAACTGGCAACAATTGAGGAATATGAATATAAATCAAGGCGAATTTTAAAAAAAAAACGGTAAGGAAATACAATATATTCCCTCGCTTCCCCCTACCTCTTCTACTTCATCTTCCATTTTTTTAGTGGAAGTCTGGGAGCAAAACCAAAGAGAACTTTGATTCCAAAGAGAAGAGATGGATGGCAGAAGGAGATCCAAGGTCAGTCTGAGTTGGGGTGGAAACATACTGAAAAACTGAGGCAATGTAGGATTTTAATTAATCAGAAATGTTCACAATAGAGATAAAAAAGAAAGTAATGTATGAAATGTTAATAATGAGAGGGAAGATGAGGACAATGTAACCTCCTGGTCTTTCTTTGAACAAGACATGATCCAATTCTTGCCTAACATGGCTCAGTCTGAGATACAGTTTCCAGTAAGAAACACAGAGGCCGCCTTTAATCCTATAAGTAGTAGAGGGCCACATAGAGATAGCTTTCTTAGGGTGGTGAAAAAGTTTTAAGAAGAGTTTATAAAGATTAAAGAATAGTAAAATTCAGGGAAGTAAAGTATGTAGATAATCTGCCAAGCCAAGAAAGGGAAGCCTATAGGCTGTTGGATGGATCACAATACACAGTGTGTAATAGAATGACCTATTGGTCTTTACAGGGACGCTGCTACCATGAGAAACTCACCTCAGGCGGCAGCCACTCCTGGTGACTTTAAGAGCTGAATTTCCGGTTTTTAAAACCAGCAATGCCCACCCCCCCAGACCCACTCCGGCGCTGTAAAGGTAAGTGACGGGAGGCGATGGGGAGGTGGCATCGAAGGGGCCACCTCAGGCAGTTCAGGGGCTGAAAACACCCCTGGGTCTTTTTTATTTATTTGTTATAGTTTTTGAATTATTTGCCGCCTTCTTTTTGAATGAGGGTCACTGACCCCAGCAGCCGAAAAACTATTGCTCTGTGAGGCTACAGTTTTATTGTTATTGTTACGTTTTGTAACTTTCTTTTCTATCCAGGCCCTCTTCTACTCATAAAACAGTCTCTCATCCTCACCTTGAGTATGCGGTGCAGTTTTGGGCTCCAGTCCTTAAGAAGGATATTAATGAGCTGGAGAGAGTGCAGAGACGTGCAACTAAACTGGTTAAGGGGATGGAAGATTTAAACTATGAGGTGAGACTGTCGAGGTTGTTTTCTCTGGAAAAGAGGCGCTTGTGAGGGGACATGATTACTCTGTACAAGTACATTAGAGGGGATTATAGGCAGATGGGGGATGTTCTTTTTTCCCATAAAAACAATCAACGCACCAGAGGTCACCCCTTTAGATTAGAGGAAAGGAGCTTCCATTTGAAGCAGCGTAGGTGGTTTTTCACGGTGAGGGCAGTGAGGTTATGGAATGCCCTTCCTAGTGATGTGGTAATGGCAGATTCTGTTAATGCCTTTAAGAGGGGCCTGGATAAGTTCTTGAACAATCAGAATATCCAAGGCTATTGTGATACTAATATCTACAGTTAGTATTAGTGGTTGTATTTATAGTTTATGTATGTGAGTGTATAGATTGGTAGGTGTGGGTTAGGTGTGCTGGGTTTACTTGGATGGGTTGAACTTGATGGACACTGGTCTTTTTTCAATCCTATGTAACTATGTAACTATCCAAACCACTCCCTGGTTGCTAAGGTAACTTGGACCCAAGCAACCAAATAACTGCTGAAACGCCAAACCGGAGAGCAAAGAGCTCCTGAACTGAAAATGAAATAACAAAAAAACTACAAGTAATAAAAAATGAACACCAATTGCAAATTGTCTACACTGTCTACATCATACTAACAATCCCTTTAAATACATTTGTGAAATATTGATTATGGCTATAAATAGTGGAATGTAAACTGTTCAAAGAATAACAGTATTCTGTCACCTTCCAAAGGTCCACTAAAGTTTGGTTAGTGTCGGGTGGTACTTCTGTTACCACAAATCTGTCTACTTATGTAGATCCATTTTTGGCTCCAATAGTGGTTCAAATGAAATAATATATTAGGGATACACTTTACATTTGGGGGGAATTGGGTGGCATTACATGGAACCACGATTATAGACTGCATTATATAGACATTATTATATACTATAATACCTCTTTAGGAAGGAGTCAAGGCTTCTTTACACTTTTTGGAGCAATATGCACAAGTCCCATATATATACATCAGGGGTGTTTCTCTTTTGAGGTTAGAACCTTGCCTCAGGGGGCAATTGACAAGGGCAGCTAAACACTACCTGTGTTAATGGCAAGAGTGGTATTTCCAGACATGAACCAGAAATTCAGGTTTTTTAATGTCGGAAAGCTCAGTTACACTCTTGACATTAGCGCCACTGTCTGTTTTTACCAAAAATCCTCATGGTAAGAGAGTACCATTTCACGGTATTTATTATTAACATTTATTTATAAAGCGCCAACATATTCCGCAGCGCTGTTCAATAAGTGGGTTTCATACATTGGACATACAGAGTAACATATAAAGCAATCAGTAACCGATACAAGAGGTGAAGAGAGCCCTGCCCAAAAGAGCTTACAATCTACAAGGAGAAAGGGTTGAGACACAAGGTGTGGGAATGTGAGAGGTGTGGCACAGGGTATTGCTAAACTAGATTAGAGTAAGCCTCTCTAAATAAATGTCTTTTTAGAGAACTCTTGAAGGCAGAGAGATTGGGAGAAAGTCTGATAGTTTGTGGGAGCGAATTCCAGAGAAGGGGGGCAGCCCTTGCAAAGTCTTGAATGTGAGTGTGTGAGGAGGGAATGAGAGAGGAGTTGGGGAGCAGGTCAGTAGAGGAGCGTAACAAGCGGTTCGGTTGGTATCTAGAGATGAGTTCAGAGATGTAGGGTGGGGCAGAGTTATGAACTGCTTTGAATGTGAGAGTCATGAGTTTGAATTTTATCCTGGATGGTAGGGGAAGCCAGTGCAGGGATTGGCAGAGTGGCACGGCAGAGGAGGAGCGGTTGGAGAGGTGTATGAGCCTGGCAGCAGTATTCATTATGGACTGGAGAGGGGACAGTCTTTGGAGGGGAAGGCTTATTAAATAGGGAGTTACAGTAGTCCAGGTGAGATATTATAAGAGAGTGAATAAGAATTTTGGCAGCATCTTGGGTGACACTTGTACACACGGTACACTTGTGATTCCAGTCCCACTGTCCCAGATTGAACACAGGAGAATGAAGTATAGGATGGGAGCAGCAAAATGAAGGTGCCCTGGCTGACCTGCTAGTACAACCATTTCTCATAATGTAGGTAAATAATAGGTGAATTTGTGTTTATATTATTGGAGGGTTTTCCTTATTTATGTTGTTAATCCATACCTGTTAACTCCCCTGGATATGCCTTTCCCCCATTGCACATGCACAGCCGATTGTAGCTGCCGATATCTGGCAGCTTTTCAACCCGTGTATGGGCACAAAAGACAGGCCTGCCCGACCGACATCTGGCCTGAAATCAGCCAGATATCGATCTGGCAGTTTAAAAAAATTAGTCGGATCGGGGACCGCATTGGATTGTTGATGTGGTCCCCGAACCAATTGCACCTATTACTGGTGTTCTAATTTGCCTGAATTCACCCGATATTGCCCACTAGGGGGATATTGGGAGAAGATCCGCTCACTTGGCGACCTCGCGTGACGTGTATGGCCACCTTTAGGGTAAAGACACACAGAGCTACTAGTAACAGCTACTTATCACGGCTACAAAAAAAACAATGCTGATAATTTACTAATAATTGTCTCTACGTGTGTTTTAGCAATTCTCAGTATTGTCAGTGTATTTTCTGCCGTTCAGTAGCTGTGACAAGTAGCTGCTACTAAGTAGCTCTGTGTGTTTTCACCCTTACTAACTTTTTTGTAGACACAATGCACTGGCAATTAAAACGCTCAAGTTCAAGTTTTTTTCACAGTCTGTAAACAATGCATGCATTTGCCTTTGTACTAGGCAAAATTTATAGAACAAACATAACGTAATAAAAAAATTATGAAAAAAAAGTTGGAATGAGGCTGACCAACTCAGCCCCCTATGACTATGTCAGCAACTTCAGAACAAGGATAAAAAGAATAAACTTATCCCCTGTGAATTTTTCAACTATATACTCTCTCTTAAAGTGCTTAGTGCTTGAATAAAAATAACAATGCAATATTACCAACTTATTATCCTGTGCATGGGGCAATTAAAACTGCCTGTCTGGCTAACAGATTGCAGGTTTTTGGGCAAGCACTGCATTGGGGTTATCAAGCTGGTAACAGTTTGCTCAGGGGCAAAAAATCAGATCTCAGCCCAGCACACAGGTAGCCAAATCAGGCAGAGATAAGCTCATTTGCCAAACAGGCTGATCTCTATATGAATATGACCCTTTACTTTGAGAGATTTGTTTTTGAAGAGGAATTTAAAAAGTGATAATTTTAAACATAGGGATTAAGTAAAGAACACTTATTTGTTAACTACAAGTTTAAAAAACAATGTTCCCAAAAATCTTTGACAATCTTTGAAGCGTTCAAAAATAATAACTAGTTATTAGGGAAGCAATTATTCAATCAGTTTTCATAAGACTTTGGCCACTGTTTCACATGAGTTTATAGCTGACTGGGTAATTACTGCAGCTCATTCCGAGAAGGTCACAATAAAAAGTATAAATGATTTCTAGGTATCTAGGTAGCTCATAGCCATATATAGTAGCATGATTACAGAAGTTAACAATGGTCCACTAAACAATTATAAACTTTATTGTAAAGTGAACTATTATAGTTGCATAAAGAAGCTTTTTAACAGTATTCATATATTTTCATTGTCACGGTTGGTCCCTACTATACAGTGCATGAAAGCAGAGAAGGTTTAGTGTGTTAGAGATTGAGAATGGTTTGTGAATAGTGATGAGTGAGTCTGTCCCATTTCGCTTCACCGAAAAATCCACAGAAGCAATTTTTTTGTCTCCCACGTCTTTTTTTGTCGTAAGCGTCTTTTTTTCTGCAACCACCCCAATTTGGTGTGCGGCAAATTTTTCCTCGGTGAATTTGCGCGGGAGTTTTGAAAATCGATTCACCGATGCCGAAATGCAACAAATTCGCTGCAAATCCATGCCTGACGAAAAAATTCACACATCACTATTTGTGAAAAGATGAAACAAAGTTAGGGAGGGCTAGACAACAGCATGCTTAGGGTGCAATGGAGTGAAGGGCACAACTAGCAAGGGTGGCAGTGAGTTAGTGACCAGCAGAAGAGGTTATTGAGTAAGACTGGCAGGGAAGGGGGTTAGTGAGCAGTGGCACAAGTACATCTTGGACTGCTAATGAGTTTATTTTCTGTTAGGATAAGAGTGAGAGATAGACTATAAAGGAATGATTAAATTGCAAGTTTAAGTATTATCTTTCAATGTTATGCCTTCTTGACCTTATGCTAAGCAGAAAATTAATTATTATCCTTTATTTATATAGTTCTAACATGTTTACTTACCACTTCCAGGGATTTAACGCTTCCTCCTTGGCAGCATCAGAAATGGAATGTAATATTTGCATTTGGGGTGGGTTTTTAAAGCAATGTGCCACAAGGTTTGTGCTATAGTTATTTTTTCTGAATTACAAAAAAGGAATGAATGTGAGTTGTGAGCTCAGCTTGAGACTGGCGCAGAGCAGTTGTTCTTATGCAACTGTCCCTTCCATAAAAATATTAACTAGTTTATTACTTATTATTCTCACTTTTTCCTATAAATATTAATAAAATGCCTTATATATGTTATTCTACCCAGCCAGAGTTTTGCATATTTGTACAGACAGCAACAAGAGGTCCTCTGCACTCACCCATTATCAATATATATCAGCATTAAGACATTTTTAAGCCATCACCTATGAATACGCGTGCAGTCACACAAAACATGTTAGGTTTTTATCCTTAATAAAGTTTTTTTGAATCTTTATCTGCTGTCCTGGAGTCAGACGAGTGCATACTGTTTTGTGCTGGCTATTGAAGTTGAATCTCCCCATGCTGCGGGAATGGGGCATGGCACCCGGGCCACCAAAAGGAAGCGGGGAGTGAACATCCTGCATTTTGAACTTACATATGAGCATATATTCCCCAGAACGAAGAGAGAAAAAAGTGATAAGCGAAAGGTTCGGGGCATAAGCACCCGAACCTACTATTTAACTGGGTGAGCGCGAGCGCTAATTGAAATATAAATCAGTTTTTTTATCTGTAGTGGGAAGGACTGTGAGCCCCCGAACAAACAAATAGTACAGGGATTAAGACATTTTGCGCATTAAGCTACCAAGATATGGTCTCCCTTTTAGGGCTCTGGCACACGGGGAGACTAATGACTGTTTTGCTTAAGGGCTCTGGTACATGGGGAGATTAGTCGCCCGCGACAAATCTCCCGTGTCGCCGGCGGCTAATCTCCCCGAAATGCCATCCCACCGGAGCCGCGTATGCCATCACACCAGCGATTTACATTCTCGCCGATGGGATGGCATTTCGGGGAGATAAAGTCACCCGCGACACAGGAGATTTGTCGCGGGCGACTAACCTCCCCATGTACCAGAGCCCTTAAACAAAACAGTGATTGTTTGTCCAAATGTTGCAATATACTTAAAGCTACTTCAACTGCTTTAATATACATTTAACAAAGAGACTGGGGATCATTTATCAACACTGGGCAGTAACCTATGGCAACCAATCAAATTGTTGCATTCATTGTTCTACACGAGCTGGCTGAAAAAAGGCAATTGCTGATTGGTTGCTATGGGTTACTGCCCATGGGCAAATTTGCCCAGTGTTAATAAATGAGCCCCAGTGAGTTTTACAACTGACTTGATTTCAAGGTTAAAACCCTCAAATGGTTGCCCTTTTATTGGCTTCACCTGGATCTCCTGACTATAGCTGGTAAGGGTGGGAGCTACAATATGGAGATGGCCACTGCTCCTGTATAAACTATAACAAACAAGAAGAAGTTGTGCTCACCACTAAATCTTTAACAATTAAGGCTGTGATCAAAAAAATTCATACAGATAGCAACAAGAGGACCCCTGTACTCACCCATTATCAATATATACAAGACATTTTAGTGTAGGACTGGCCAGGGAATGACTTTGAAGTAGTTGGCCAGCTTGAAGTAAATTGCAGTATATGGACAAACAATTCCTGTTTTGCTTAAAGGGAAGGGCATATCTTGGTAGCTTAATGCACAGAATGTCTTAATGTCCTATATACAGTATATTGATAATGGATGAGTGCTCTTGTTGCTGTCTGTATGATTTTTGTGGGCATAGCCTCATTGCATCCCTGCCTATTATTTGCTCTGCTGAATATAAATGAAACAGCAAGAATAACCTACAGGGAAATAAGGCCCCAGTTAACAATTTTCTTATAAACACAAGAGGAACAAAACACAGTCCATGCAATAAATGGATAGAAACACTAAACTGTATAAATCTAGTGCATAACATTGTGTTTAAGGGAGGTTTGTCACCCGTGGTTAAATCTGGGCTACCAAAGGAGACAAATTCCCCCTGATATTTCCGGTGACTGAAACCACTGACAACTCACTCTATATCTGGTGAAAATGAATTCAGGGAACATTTGTCACCCATGGTAGCCCAGATTTAACTGCAGGCAACAAACTCCCTTTTGTGCCATCACCCTTAAACACAAGTTATGCACTAGATATGCAAAATATGCAAGTTCACATACAATGGTCCATTACAAACATATACTTGAAAAGAGGGAAAAAATTAATGCAAGTTTTGATAACATAAATAGGGAGAAAACAGAAAAGCAAAGAAAGAAATGAAAGACAGAAAGGATCCTGGACCTGCGCCTCAGCACGCACACCTCCTTAGTGCATAGTCAGATGGATAGGTGGTTCTTGCAACACTATTGTACTTTGATGAAGTGGTTCCAAAGCAATTGTAGATTTGGGTTTTAAGATCTAATTGCAAGGTATCAATATAGCTTTCCCATATAAAGAAAATTTGAGGTGTACCCTAGGATCGAGAGCCCGCTATTTATCCACAAATGCAGTCACCCTCACTGATTCAGTTGCAAATTGGAGAGACTTCAGGTTTTTGCCTTCATCTGGACCAACTATCAGTTAAGCTAGCCATACACGTGGCGATCTGACGATGTTTCGTGCGACCATCGGTCGCGTGAAACATCGTCAGATCCGCCACACCATTCAGGGCTGAATCGGCAGGTAAGGAGGTAGAAACAATAGGATTTCTACCTCCTTCTGCCGATTCAGCGCTGAAGGGAGATTTTGGTCAGGCGCCTTCTATGGCGCCCGATCAAAATTTTCAAACTGGTCCGATCGGCGAGTCGGTCGATATCAGCAGCTTCCTGCGATATCGGTCGACTCGCTGACATACCATACACGCACCGAACCTCGTTTCGTACGATATTATCGGTGCGTGTATGGCCACCTTTAGGCAGATTTAATTTAAACAAAAAGGTTGAACTCAATGAATAGAAAATGTGTTAAATGGAATCGGTGTGCCATTGTTTAATTTAAATTGCAAATTGACCTACAACAGGGTCCAGCAGGGTCTAGACCCACTGTGGGACTTGCTGGTACCCTGCAGGCCAACCTGACGCTATGTGCACGCAAGCACAAAAAAACCCAAAGTTTAACTGTCAAGCAATACATTTTTACATTGATTTCAATGGGATGAGGAGAAACAGAAACAAAGTAAGGATTGAAAGGAGTAATGTGAAATATTTGTTTCCAAAACTAAACTTCTAAAAATATTTTACGGTGTTTTCAGATTTTAAGGTAAGTAAACACTTTAGGGGTCATGTACATTTGGTGGGACAGCGTGTCAAGTGCAAGAAACAGACACAAGCCGCCATGATTTTCATTAGGGATGTGCTGGGGAGGCATTTCCACTTCATGTTTTCAACTTTTTTGTCCTGTGGGGCTGGGCAAATCACCTGAAAGGTTCACAGCTGGTTTTAGGTCTAGTAAAGAACCTGGCGCCTGACATATTTAATCTTAATGAGTTTTCATTTTACCTAATTCATTTTTCCTTGAACAATCCACAGATTTTTTAGTAGTAAAATAATATAGTGATTAAAGTGCACTCTTTTGTTATTTTTCTCAGAAGCCTTATTATAAAAGAAGGTCCTCCCTGTAACACTTGAAAATAACACCCATTTCTTTGTTCCTGTGTTCTCTTTTCATTTTATTTTGACAAAATAACCTCAAATAACAATACAAATTTACCAGAAAAAGTCACTGTCATCCTGTTTCCCTCTCCTGGCACTACAGCCCCTGCCTCATCCACAAGCCAAGTCACCGGCCATTTCAGAACAATACCAATTGCCACTATTTCAGTACTTGGAGCTTTTGCAGGTTTGCCTCGGTGTCTTCCTGCCACCTTCTAGAATGTCACACTGAGCAGTGACCTTCCTGCTGGGTATATAGAACCTTCTTCAGAATAGAGTTGTCATCCAGCCTCTCAAATCCCCAAACTGCCTCAGAGTACTAGACTTGATATTCGTGACTTTCATTTGCCCCTGGTAAAGCCCATCCAAATCTGCATTCATCTGTATCCTCCAGCCGTTTTGACAGTTATTTTGCAGAACACCCTGGGCATTAAGCAGGGTTTTTTTTAAGAAAGAACAATTCTAAGCCATTTTCCATATCTATTAATATACAAATGTTCAGTGATTTTAAAGTTATCTTTTAAAGTTATTTGTCAATGCAACTGCTATTAAAGCAGTATAAGCCTGTTTGCTTTCAGTAAAGTGACTCTTTACCAGGGGTGACAAAATTCACCCCAGGTATATTTACAAAGCAAAATTTACAGTTGCCATATACAGCTATAGGACCCATTATCCAGAATGCTCGGGACCAAGGGTTTTCCGGATAAGGGGTCTTTCCGTAATTTGGATCTTCATACCTTAAGTCTACTAAAAAATCAATAAAACATTAACTAAAACCAATAGGAATGTTTTGCATCCAGTAAGGATTAATTATGCCTTAGTTGCGATCAAGTACAATGTGCTCCTTTATTATTATAGAGAAAAAGGAAATCATTTTTAAAAATCTAAATTATTTGATTAAAATTGAGTCAATGGGAGACAGTATATAAAGGGTACTGTGTATGGGGGGTACTGTATATGGGGGGGCTCTGTGTATGAAGGGCACTGTGTATGGGGGGGCTCTGTGGGCTTCCTTAGGTAGTACAGTATGAGGGTATAGCACATTTGCATCTGATCCCACCATTTCAACTACATAAAAGGAGTATTTTTAGAAAAAAATGGGGTGTGTTAATTGGGGCGTGGTCACAAAAGTGGGCGTGGCCAAAAAATTTGCCGCGCTGCGTGCGCCAAATCTTTTTGTCCCTCTTTTTGTTTTTCAAATGTTGGGAGGTATGGAGTATGCATTTCCTGGCATAGAACAATAGGCTGCGATAGAGGGTTCTCATGTGGGCTGTCGGAGTGAGGTCATCAATTACCCCTAGTAGGCAGACCTTAGGTGTCAAGAGGTTTGGGAGGGAGGTTTTTTCCCCTATGTAGGTTGTTACTTGCGCCCAGTATGACTGGATTGAATGGCATTTCCAGAGAAGGTGTATATAGTTTGCCTCTGGGGCATTGCACTTGGGACACTGGGGTGGATTGCGCCTATTCATACGGTGTAACCTCAAAGGGGTTAGGTGGAGCCTATGGATAATCTTGAATTGTACCAGTCTGTCTCTAGTTGAGACAAGATAATCGTAAGCTCTATCCGTAGCTTCATCCCAATCGTCATCGTCTATCTCTGGGAAATCTCTCTGCCACATTGCATGGGCTGTTTTGAATGGGGACTTCACTGTCGAGAGGAGGAGCGCATATAATGCTGTAATGAGTTTTTTATTAGAGGGGTTTCGCAGGGTTAGCTCTATATTGGACGTGGTCAGTTGTGGTACTGATCCTCCAAATTGTGCCCGAAGGGCATGGGAGAGTTGGAAATAGGAATACCATGGAAGTATTGCTTGGGATTGCGAGTGCCTGAATTGATCTCTAGGTGCCAAGGTCCCTCCTGGTAGTATATCTCCTAATGTCCGGATTCCCCAGTTGGGCCAAATTCTGTATGGTGCTATTTGCTTGAAGTGGGGAAGATGTGAGTTAGCCCAGAGTGGGAGTCCAGGGGAGAGAAGGGGAAGTTTTGTGTGGGATAGTTTTAGAGCAGCCAGCCAAATTTTGTATGGCGTAAGTATAACTGGATGTGTTATTTGGAAGTCTGCTGGCTTACGGTATAGTATGTATGCTAGTGATTCTGTTGAGGTTGCTACTGTAGCCTGAAGGGGGGAGTTAGGATTTGTGGGGTCTGGGTTAAGCCACCATTGAATGTAATATATTTGTGATGCGAGGTAGTATAAATACCAGTGTGGCAGACCCAGCCCCCCTTCAGTGACTGGTGCCCTTAGCTTGTTTCTGGCAAACCTGGGTGTTTTGTTTGCCCAAAAAAATGCTGTTTGTGCAGCGTCTAGGGTGGTAAAGAAGCGTTTGGGGATTGGGGTTGGGGAATTATGAAATATATATAGAAATTTGGGGAGGAAAACCATTTTTATTAGGTTTATTCTGCCCCAAATGGTGAGAGGTAAATTGGCCCATATTGCCATTCTTTCTTTCATGGATTTTAGTATTGGGTCAAGGTTGTTTGGGAGGAAGGCTTCTATTCTCCTGTGGAGGAATTTGTTGGGGTCAATGCCCTTATCTATCGGGAGTACACTGGATTTTTCCCAGTTTATTTTGAGACCAGAAAAGATTCCAAACTGGTTTACCGCCTGTAGTACGTTTTGGAGGGAGTTCCCTGGGCTGTCTAAGTATAGCAGGACATCGTCTGCGTAGAGAGATATGCGCTCCTCCACTCCACCTAACTTTAACCCTGTTATACCCTGGGATTGTCTTATTTTGATGGCCAGGGTTTCTATGGCCAGGGCGAACAGTAACGGCGAAAGGGGGCAGCCTTGTCGCGTGCCTCTGGTTAAGCTGAATTCTGGTGATGTATATCCGTTGACTCTGACTTTCGCTACTGGTGATTGATACAGTAGTTTCACCCATTGTATGAACTGTTCGCCCAGGCCATACCCCCCCAGGACCCCCCAGAGGTATGACCACTCCACCGAATCACTCCACCGGTCTGTATGTATATTTGTAAATAACCTTCTAATATTTATGTTTGTGGCTTTGTTCGGCATAAATCCAGTCTGGTCTGGATGGATTAGTTCCTCAATTATTTGTTTAAGCCTATTAGATAGAATTTTAGCAAAGATTTTTGCATCCGTATTGAGGAGAGATATACTGTAGGCCTATATGACCCGCAGTTGAGGGGGTCTTTACCCTCTTTTGGGATGACAACTATTAGTGCGTTACTAAAGGAGGGGGGGAGTTGGTTCTGGTCCAACGCACTTATTATGGTTTTGTGGAGCCAGGGGGTTAGTAACTCCGAGGAGGTTTTGTACCAGTCTTAGGGTAACCCGTCTGGTCCTGGAGTTTTCTGGGGTTGAAGGGAAGCTACAGCTTCTCTGACTTCTTCCAGGGTTATAGGTCTATTTAACTGTACCATACTGTGTGGGGCTAATTTTGGCAATGGTATGTCTCCTATGTATTTGGAGAGTTGGTCTGGTGTGTAGGTAGTTTTGGTGGCATATAGTTGCTGATAGAATTGGGCAAATGTGTGCGCTATTTGGGAAGGATCGGTGATGGGCACTCCTGTAATGGAGTTAATTCTGGGGATAGTGTTAGGGGGTGTTTGTGCCCTGGATAAGTAGGCTAGAAGTTTCCCATTGTTTTCCCCTTTGTCAAATGTTTCTTGGGTGGCGTAGAGTAGTTTTTTTTGGGTCATTTTGGTTCTAGTTTCTTCCAGGGCGGTTTGGGCCCTGTGAAGGGTGTCTGTCCCAGGGCTGGAGATGTATATTTCCTCTGTTTCTCTAAGCTTGTGTTGACTTTCTTCTAACTCTTGGGCTGTTGCTCTTCTAGTTCCAATAATGGCTGATATTAGGGTACCCCTCATTGTTGCCTTGCATGCTTCCCATACCACAGTTGGTGTTGCTGTGTCTGGGTTAGTTGCCCAGAACTCTGTTAAAGAGGTATCGTTTTGTTCTTTTACTGAGGTGTGAGTCAACCACATGGGGCTGAGGCGCCATAGTTTGGTAGTAGGGTTTTGGGCATAGTTAAGTTGAACCAGAAGGGGTGAGTGGTCTGACATCATTCTTGCTAGGTACTCTATTTTAGCTACCCGTGGGAGAAGGTCTGTGGATGCGAGTGCTAGGTCTATACGTGATAGGGTGTTGTGGGTTGTAGAAAGGCATGAGTACACTTGTTGGTCGGCGTGTTTCCACCGCCAAATATCTGTGAGGTTCTTGGCTTGGACCCATTGGGGGAATTTGGGGTTTGTCTGGGGGCCTGGGTGGAGTTTGTCTAGGGAGGAGTCTAGCAGGGCATTGAAGTCACCCATAAGGAGCATTGGAGCCGGGGGGAACAGAGCTATTTTGGTCATAATGGTGTCTAGGAGACTGTGGTCAGATGGAGGGGGAATATAAAGGTTTACTAGGGTAAGTGGTTGGTTGTGAATGGTACAGTTAATTAGTACATAGCGACCATAGTGATCTGTGGTAAGGTCGTTTAAGGCAAAGTGTATACCCTTGCGGATCAGAACCGATGTGCCTCTGGCATGGGAGGAGAAGGTGGAGTGGTAGGTGTGGGCTATCTACGGTCTCCTCAATGCCATTAACCTTTGGCTTATTAGATGGGTTTCCTGGAGTAATAGCATGTCTGGGGCATACTTCTTGACGTGGTCAAACATTAGGGCCTTGCATTATTAAGGGGCCTGGGCACATGGTTTAAAGAAAATGATAAACAAATGAAGTACTGATTTATTGTTCTTGAGAAATGTAAACATCTCAGAAACACAATTATTCCATGATCATTTTGCCATAATGTTGCATGTGGAGATTTGTAGCTCACAGCAAAAGATTTATTGCTTCCTACAATTCATGCTGGGGTTCTATTTATCATAGCGGCACAGGGTGTTTTATTACCATTCACTACACAGAAAGAATGAAATCCCTGGCCTGAGCATGCTTTGCACAAACAATTATTACAGTTATGTACACATTAGATCAGGGGCCCCAACCTTTTTAACCTGTAAGCCACATCCAAATGTAAAAAGAGCAACACAAGCATGAAAACATTCCTAGGTTGCCAAATAAAGGTTGTGATTGGCTATTTGGTAGCCCTTATGACAACTAACAGTTTACAGGAGGCTCTGCCATTAAGGTGTAAAGGGGGTACTATAGTGGCAGGTACTGTTGTGAAATTTTCGTCTGAATGGTAACTCAGCAATTACGAAAATTACACCAAAACATTTATAAAATTAAGACAAAATTTAAATAACCAACAAAAACTGCCTAGAAACAAGCAAAATACAATGCAGGGAAGCTTAACAGGGGCAGTTCCCTTAATGAACTGACTGACTTATTATCACATTAATCAGTTGAACTCTTTATAAGAACTGTATATTATAGAGTAAAATCAGCTGTTTATGTTGCACACACAAGAGACATGGGCAGTTTTAGTACTGCGTGCTTGTGTTAATTGGGGGCCCCATATAAATAACTTGTACAAGGCCCCAAAGTTTCTGATGGTGGCCCTGCTATTGGCAGAGTTTAAATGACTGAAAGTTCTTGGCAAAGACTAATACTATGAATCTCTGCAGATTCTCTGCTCACTAGGCTTTATTGGGGATGTATGGATGGACAGGAACAACACTTGCCAGAGATGTAAGGATGTGGGAGATTAACCTTTTAATCTGACAAAGACAAGAACAAGTGTTCCTAAAGCACTTGTCCCACAGTATCACAGATACAGTAACAGCAGATATTGTGCCAGGCAATCTGTGTGCAATTATCCTGCACACGCTGGAGCCTGAAGGAGATTAATGTCGTTGATGCCCCACTGCACATAGATAAGAGCCCTACTAACACAGAATGACTTTCAGTTGCACTGGGGAGGTGTCTGGATCACTAACTCGTGAGGCAGGGACAAACCTCTTCTGTTCTCTAATGATTTCTCAAACTGTCTGGCAACTGGCAGATTGAAATAGATTCCCTCAGTGTACGCAGCAAGAGAGCACGCTGAATAGGGACCTTCAGCAAATGCATATTATGCAAGCACAGAGCAGCAGGGCATGAAAAGAAACTCATCTATAGGGCTATTTATAGGAGTAATAATTAATAAAGGTTAAAGGCACAAACTGCATATTATTATAATGTATACTTAGAAAGAGCAACCACTGCCCAGACCTACAGTATAGTGTCACAGAGTACACTGCCTCTCCTGCAGATGACCATAAAACATTTTGTGCTATACACCCATTAAACCTTACCACTCTGGACTCAACATGTGTGGCATATTGGGCAGGAAAAAGTAGCACACTTTGGGCATGAGCTTTTAAATGACTATTCTGCAAAGCGAGTGTCACAGGAAAATGCCTCTCTTTAAAGGGCCACTGGTCTCTTGACCAGGGGTCCTCAAACATTTTTTTCTGTGAGCAAAAAAGGTTTGGGAGCATGAAAAAGGTTTCTAGGGGGTGACCAATAAGGGATGTGATTGGTTATCTGGTAGCCCAATGTGTAATGGGAGCCTGCATGAGGCTCTGTTTCTCAGTGCACCTGGATTTTATACACCCAATAGGAGCAACATCCAAGGTTGAGCAACATTTTCCTTATGTGACACTGGTTGGGGATCACTGCTCTAGAGACTAAGCATTTACGATTTTGGCTTTGTCTTTGTGCTGGAGATTGGAGGGGTAAAAAAAATGGGTGCAATTCACCATGTGTTTTGTACTTTGGACCCAGCTCTGCACATAGAATAATTGCCACAAGTATCTAATTTTGCCAATGAACAGCACTGTACTCATGTATTCATTGCTTTCAACTGGTTGTCAGTGGTGCATTGCAGATACTGTAGCTGTCTAGCACTGAAATCAGCTAGTTAGAGCAAGTAAATATCTGACAGCAACTCAGGGAGTATGTTGTTTGCAACCAGAAAAAAAATAATATGTTGAGGAACTCACAGATAAATCATTAACTCAGTGGTCTAACAAAAGCGTGATAAGCCCCTCGCAAATAAATCTTCAGAGGGGTCCAGCACACAGCAGACCCTACCTGGCCCACCCTCCACCTGCACACTTCATCTCCAGCTTCGCACCCACTCATACAAGGGTAGGTAAGAATGCAGCTGGGGAGGGGGGATTTCTAAAAACTTTAGAACCTGTTGTCCAGGCCCCCCTGTCGGATTCCCCTGTAATTACTCCACTGCATTAACTATATGGGCAACTGTAAGAAAAATAATGTTTCTGAACTATATTGAACATCTATTGTGCTTTTTATTATATAGTTTCCCTTTTTTGTTAAAAAAAACAAAGTGGTTTACTGATCCATTTAAAATGGTGTAACCCCTTATATGAGTACGGAGGTTTTTTTAAAGGTTTCTTTTTTTTTTGGAGCAATTAAATATATTCCAAATGCACTGGAGCAATCAGGGCCAGTCTACTAAACATGAGTATGACCAGGTTAGATTCCGCTTCACAGCACCTAGTCAGTCCTGGGGTCTATCAGGGTTATTGAGTGTGTCAGTGAATTGTATGCTGTGTGACTATTCCTACTGAATAATATGGAAAACTCCAGTTTAAAAAATCAGTATAGGCCTGTTGGTAGTGTTATGGAAAAGTCTGATGCCAAAGGTAATTTGAAGTAAAAAAGTAAGGTTTATTAGACATGCACATGGGTTCTGAGCAAAAGATAGAACAACAGAACAAAAATATCACTGGGTTTTTATAGACTTTGTGACATGGTAGCATATGACATAATTACAAATGAGTATGGGAGTTACCAATTCAAACAAATAACTGTTCTTATTCTATAACAGGTGGCACAGCCCTCAAGGCCGAACCAAGGCTAGCTTGAGACCAGCATCCATCCAAGTCAGGGGGGCAGTGCCTGCATCTGGGCTCTAAACTATAACACAGTACGTAGATCATAGGTGATAAGACCTGATTTAGAGCTTTAACTCCACTGGTACTGAAATGAAGTGTAACATGAATTGCTTCACAACATGCTTCATGGTCCGCTGAAGGGGGGGGGCAGGCATAGGAAATCTGCCTACACAGAATGTATTTTTTATCAGTAGCTATTTGTTGAATCGCATTTAAATGGCATTGGCCCTTCAAGCATTCGGAGCACTTGCAAAATTTTTCCCTGTTTCAGATACTGTATTCAAGGTTTTAAATTAAGGAGTGTTGCAGAGCAAACACACGGAAAAGTATATGAACGTTTGCAGGTGAATTGAGCAAAGTGCAATTGGCACTAAATAATTCAAAGACCACAAATAATAAAGAAAAAGAAAATAAAGACAACTCAATTCATCTAAGAATAGTTTTCTTTACATCATACTAAAAGTCTTATAAGAAGTTTCCTTACAGAGGCTGCATTTGGTGCCACATTCACTAAATGTGCTGGGGTCTGGGGAACAGAGCTATTTTCCTCACCACAGCACTGATGTATTATGGAGCAAAATATGCATGTTTTGTTTTTAAACTTTGACCTGTTCATTGTAGCTGGAAACAGTGCCTTTTTTACCTGAACACTGTACAGTAAATGAAAAACTTTTATCCACCACACGTTAAATAAGACAGGCTGCTGTCTTCCCTTCTAGCACTCAGATCAGATTTGTATTAACTGTAACATGCCATTACACAGCTCCAGTTTCCATATATTAAATTAATTATATTAAATTGCAGGAAGCCTCATCATTGAGAAATGTCATGCATGCTATGTGCTCTTTACCAGGTGCATTGTGCCTTATGTGGTGTACTAGAGCAGGGATCCCCAACCTTTAATACTTGTGAGCCACATTCAAATGGAAAAAGTTTTGGAGAGCAACACAAGCATGGAGGTGCCAGTTGTTCTGTTTGGCAATTATACTGGGTTTTTATGCAACCAAAATTTGCCCCCAAGTCAGGAATTCAAAAATAACTACCTGCTTTGAGGCCACTGAGAGCAACATCCAAGGGGTTGGGGAGCAACATTTTGCTCACGAGCCACTGGTTGGGGATCACTGTACTAGAGGGATAGATCAATCCTAAATAGAAAAAGCCCTTGATTCTGTCGGGTCAGTGGTTTGACATTTACCTCATATTCTCATAAAGTCTTCATGCTGATCTGCATTTTTTATGAGAGTTTGGTCAGAAAGCTTGCATACAAAAACTGGATCTGACTGCACACTCAACTCAGCTTTGCACTAGGATTTCTATGCATCAGGGAAGTGGGTGAGTGCCAGGGAAAAGACCATACCCTCATACTTTTATATTAAAAGGGTAGTACATTGAAGATACACTCTTTAAAGCTGGCCATACAAAAGCATTGGATATCGGTTGTCTCGTCAATCGGACGGGACAAAAGATTTTGAGCAAAAGCTGCGTTAAAGTTTAATTTGTCAGATAGGGGTAGAATTCCTATTGTTTCTACCTCCAAATCTGACAATTCGGTCCTGAACGTTAGTGGAGGGTACGAACGAATGGTCGCAGGAAAGATCATAATTGGAGTATGTATGGCCACCTTTAGACCAATTTTACTCAATATACATCCATATTTCCAACTGCATTTAAACAATAGTTTACTAAAGTACATCTGCATTAATCTACACACAGCATGTCAGTGAATGAGTTAAATACTTTTCTTTTTAAAATTATAGTGTAAGTGGTATTTCTGGAGGTAAAGTGTCAGCTTTTCTGCTCAGTGTGCTCAATCTATCAGGCAAACAGTCAAAACAAATAGTGCACAATGGCCACATCCCTTTTTTCTTAAATACACATGCAGAGCTATTAAGTGCAGAGTATGTTGACAATTTGGTAGGAAGTATTTATCCAGTTCAATAGCAGTTTGTGGTAACAGTCTTGTCCTTTTTAATGGGAGTACATGACAAATTAAGTAGGTGTACATTTTTGAGTGAAAGGGAGCTTAGGCAGACAATAGATGTTTGCTTTATAAGGAATTATATAAAGCTGCCCAGATCTATCTTAGCTTCCAGAGCAAACCAAACATAATACCAATTTATTATTAGCTGGTACAGTGCTAGGTAAAAAATCAAAGAGGTTTGTATGGGACTTGTTTATTAAGACTTTACTGTAACACAATTTGAGTCAGCCCCTGTTACACAGGAGTCTCAGATGGGCAGTTGCTGTAAATGGTTTTACATCTTCACTTGCTCAATGATTTGGACATCAGCCACTTTATATAGGTGCTATAAGGGTTGCTGCCCAGCCGGTATGTAAATGGCCAACTTGTATTAAGAATGGATCAGCAAGGTAACCCTATAGTTATACCCCTGTTCTCCACAGTTATGCTACAATCCACTTACTGCCATCTCCCCATCCATAGACTATTACTATTACTATTTAGTGGGCTGCTGGGGGCTGTTTGAAATGCCAGTGCCTATTTTGAATCCCAGTCCAGACGTGCTCCTTAGCATCTACTTTTCTTTATCTGCCGACAGGTCCAGATTTGTCCCAGCGGCACCCAGAGACCAGCTATTTTGCCTTCCTCTAACCCCCCCATGTGTATACTGAGCATTCTCAGTTCCCTGAACAAAGGCAACATGGTGCAGGAGAGATTGAAATAGCCAGGTATACTGCCCAAATAATTCCAAAATAATCCCAAGACAGGCACCTAAAATCAGGGTCGGACTGGGGGGTGAAGGGCCCACCAGGGCTCCCATCCCAGGTGCCCCCAGTCGAGCGCATCCCCTAACCCCCCCAGGGGCCCCCCTAACTCCCCTTGCAGGGCCCCCCACCCGACGTCCTCCCCCGAGTGCACAAATTTGACGCGTCAGAGGAGGAGCAGATGGGAGGAGGAGTGCTGAAGCGGGGCCCACCGGTGGCCCAGTCCAACCCTGCCTAAAATCATGTTGCCTCAGGCCTGGGTGTCACTTCTTGCACTTACTGACAAAATTACATTTTTTTAGGAACTGAAATCATACCCCCCAACTGTCCCGCTTTGAGCGGGACAGTCCCACTTTTTATAGCACATCCCGCTGTCCCGGATAGTTCCCTGAATGTCCCGCATTTCCGTAATAGATTACGGAAATGTGGGACATTCATAGAACGATCCGCGATAGCGGGATGAGAGGGCTTAAGCTGAGCGTTCCGACTCCTTGCGCTGCTTCTCTCCTTATGTGGCTCCTTCTCCGGCGGTCCCAGGCCCTTTTATAAGGTTGCGCCCGTGCGGAATGACGTCACACGTACACACGGGGCGCAACCTTATAAAAGGGCCTGGGACCGCCAGAGAAGGAGCCACATAAGGAGAGAAGCAGCGCAAGGAGTCGGAGCGTGTATGGGGGGCTCTGTGTATGGGGGTCTCTGTGTATGGGGGGGCACTGTGTATGGGGGGGCTCTGTGTATAAAGGGTACTGTGTATGGGGGGCACTGTGTATGGGGGGTACTGTGTATGGGGGGGCTCTGTGTATAAAGGGTACTGTGTATGGGGGGCTCTGTGTATGAAGGGTACTGTGTATGGGGGGCTCTGTGTATGAAGGGCACTGTGTATAAAGGGTACTGTGTATGGGGTCACTGTGTATGGGGGGCTCTGTGTATGAAGGGCTCTGTGTATGGGGGGCTCTGTGTATGAAGGGTACTGTGTATGGGGGGCACTGTGTATAAAGGGCACTGTGTATGGGGGCCTCTGTGTATGAGGGGTACTGTCTATGGGGGAAATTGGAGGCACTGTCTATGGGGTAAAGTGGGGGCACTGTGTATGGGGGAACTTTCTATGGGGGGTACTGTCTATGGGGTAAAGTGGGGGCACTGTGTATGGGGGGGTATTTTCTATGGGGGGTACTGTCTATGGGGTAAAGTGGGGGCACTGTGTATGGGGGGTACTTTCTATGGGGGGTACTGTCTATGGGGTAAAGTGGGGGCACTGTGTATGGGGGGTACTGTCTCCCCTGTGTGGGGTTATAGATAGTTATAACTCACTTATAACTGACTGCCTTCTCTCTATATTTGTATTTTATATGTAGGAGTTGCTATTTTGTTTTCCTTAGGTAGTACAGTATGAGGGTAGAGCACATTTGCATCTGATCCCGCCATTTCAACTATATAAAAGGAGTATTTTTAGGAAAAAATGCGCGCGCCAAATCTTTTTGTCCCTCTTTTCGTTTTTCAAATGTTGGGAGGTATGCTGAAATATCTAAAAAAATGTCTATTGGGTTGGATGTGATATCATTTTTCAACATGACAGGTATCCACTGGTGATTAAATAGAGAAGAATAATACTTCTTAATTTGTTTTTGGGGTCGGGGGTGGGGTAATGGAAAGGCTCTGCTACAAAGCTTATACTCAAGTGTGGAGGACTACCCATACTCCGCACCCAATGCTTTGGGATAGAAAAGGTTCCCCTAACTGGGAAGCTAAAATCCAGAATATTACTTTATTACTAAATAAAGCATTGTGTTCCGTATGAAGTTCTGTCATACATCTGTGTATCCTGCAAGCTCTGAGTGGGACACCCTGTGCCATTAGTATTACAATAATACTAATGATGTATATTCAATTCTTATAAAATTTCCAGAATAACTTGACTGACAGAAAGCAGTACCTGGTTAAGCAAGAAGGAAGTAATGCATTTAAAACAACACTAGTGCAATAAAAATGCCACACTTGTTTGCTTTCCATGTCAGTCAATAAAACGATTTCATAATGAACCGTATTACCAAATAACCCTAATATCCTTTAACACTCTGCCTGCCACTGTCAGTGATTTTACAGTCCATTCCATTCACTGGCACAGTCACGTTCAGTTTTTATAAACAAGTTGAACTCATTCGGGCGTGTAATGGAGAAACACGTTTGGGTCAGGCTGCTCTGGGGTGGTGGTGATGGGATGAAAATATCTACAGCAAATAGGAGTGCACAGGCTGTTCCTGAATACAGTTTCCATAGCTGCTAACATAAAAATCTTACAATGGGTTGCAATGCATTATGACAACAAAGTGCTTTTCACAAAAGGTAAAAATTGTCTCTCTTGTGTATATGTTGACATTCTGGATATATGCTGTTTATAAAAGTTATTTTTGGTAATTTTTTTCCCATTTAGTGCAAAGGTATATTCATATACATTAACTGAGTTATACAACAGTAGCAAAAGGATTATGTTTTTTACTTCACTGACTGGTCACCACCCATGGTCATGTACATGTCTAACATGTCTCAATATAAAGATGGCCATACACTATAAGAATTGCTAATTTGGGAGGTTGCCACATAAGCGAATCTATCCCCAGATAAGCCCACCTAAGGTAAGCAATATTGTTCTAATTCAATTGTTTGGACCTAGGGCCAAATAATTACATTATAATGAAGGGAATACGAGCCATCAAGCAAGTTCCACATAAACCAGCTGATGCGGTCCTTGATTCAACTAGAAACTCAAGCATGTCTGATCAGCTGCTTCCCGATTTTAGGTCAGATATCATTTGGGTAGGCCCGTCGGAGGGCCCCATACACAGGCAGATAAGTTGCTAAATCGGCATCTAAAATCTTCCCTTGTATGCCCACTTAAAGGAACAGTAACACCAAAAGATGAAAGAGCTTTAAAGTAATAAAAATATAATGCACTGTTGCCCTGCACTGGTAAAACTGGTGTGTTTGCTACAGTAACGCTACTATAATTTATATAATAAGCTGCTGTGTAGCCATGGGGGCAGCCATTCAAGCTGGAAAAAAGGAGAAAAGGCACAGGTTACATAGCAGATAACAGATAAGTTCTGTAGAATACAATAGTGTTTTATCTGTTATCTGCTATGTGCCTGTGCCTTTTCTCCTTTGAATGGCTGCCTCCATGGCTACATAGCAGCTTATTTATATAAATTATAGTAGACTATCTGAAGTAAATGCACAACTTTTACCAGTGCAGGGCAGCAGCACATTATATTTTAGTTACTTTTATACACTTTCATTTTTTGGTGTTACTGTTCCTTTAAGACAGTTAATTGGTTAGTCAATGTGTTTGTGTATACTAATGTAAACCTGAAAAATAGTGGATATTCTGCTGTACAGGCCAGTTTAAAGTGATACTGACCCTAGAAAAAACTATTCTTCAAAATACTAATATACATAAAAAGTTACCTATAGATCATGTTGATCATTTTTTGCTGATAGGGCCCTTTTTGTCTAATCAGGTGCTATATAAATAAGTCAGAAAAGAAAGCACAACTATAAGCTAAAGATATCCAAAACTAGAAGCAGGAAAGTACTGGCACCAGTCCATTTCCTGTCACCTTCCCCATGACCAGTGAGTAAGGGGTAGAATGAATAAATGAAGCTGAAGGTAGGGCAGCCCTAAGGCCGTGGAGGGGGAAAAACCATATGGAGTCCCATCAGGCTCAGGCATTGAAAAACTACACTTAGCATGGTTCAGTGTGTCAGAAGGTTCCTAAATATTGCACCATGTACAGGGCACCCGAGAAAAATCTTTCCAACAGTAGACATGGTAGGGGTTCCCAGCAACAGAGGGCAGTAGTCAGAGGTCATATTCTGGGCAGCACAGAACTCTCCGTAAACGTATGGAGCAACACACTCTCTTCATATACAGTACCTTATTTATGGTAACATGATAGGGTTTGCAAATTTTCCTTAGTTACTGGAAGTAAGGGCTGTGACACACAAGGAGATTAGTTGCCACACGAAAAATCTTCCCCGAAATGGCATATCCTAAAAAATGTGTGTTTTATTTAACAGCAGCAGTCAGTAGTAGAATGGTGTGCTTTTGGCTTTTGCTTGTGATTTCTTGCCTGTAATCGCTATACTTCTATTTGTGCTCCTTTCATTTTCTTGGCGTTCTTCTCGCTCCCCGACAACATGCAGTTTCTATCTCCTCCTATGTCCTTCATGTTCCATGTTCCATGTTCATTTCTGTCTTCAACAAACCATTTGCACAGATGTGCCCCAAACTTTTGATCTTTAATCTTAATTCATATTATTTCTATGCTCTTCCCTTTAACAACTTTCTAGATAACATTGTATCACCTTTTTACAGTTCTACACAGTTCTTATCTTATCTCTTTCACTCCTTACCTACTTCTCTGCTACCCTGCCACTTTTTTCCCTACTTTTAGCCTCTCCTTAGTTTCTTCTTCTTCTTTTTACTCTTTCTTGTCTACCCACCCCTGTCAATTTCTTCAGCTGACAGAGGTTATTGTTACCTTTGTTTGTATAGGGGATACTTTAAGTTATTTTTTCGTGAAACAGGAGCATCTATAGCACATTTACTGCAATGTAGAGGTATTACCTCTTGAACAGGAAGCCAATCTTGCACTCTGTGACTCATGTTAAGAACTTTGAAAGAATTCTGTTTGTAAAGGAATAAGAAATGTTGACAAGTATTTATTAAAGTAAGATAAAATAAATACATTAATACGAAGTCCATGACAGATGTATTTAACAAGTTTAAAATATACTTTGCAGTTATACACTTGTGCAATCCATGACTCACATGCCTACTACAAAGAAACTGTACAGTGTTACTATTTAAAGGTTATGTTTGACAATGGCAATACTGCCGATCCCTTATTACATCAGATCTCTTTCACGCAACTGATCTCGTGTTCCTATTAAGCAGTGTGCTTTTGTTGTATTAATAACTGCCCCACACTAACTTACACATACATACACAAGCTCTCTAGTTGAAATGGTTCATTTCTTGACCAGGAAAGTTTCATTTCATCCTCGGTGACTTACATCACATGGCTCTAATGACTTTTATTTTACCTGTGTCTGTGGAGTAATGGACATTACAAACAGACATTTCTGTGCCCCATGAAAGGAATTTGATGAACATATTTAATAACTGCTCATCCAACAGTTAAGTGGTCTAATTTTCTCACTATTGCCAGTGCCCAGTAGTTGCATATACAGTTGGCATATACGGTTCCTTCTTTAAGAAATCAAGGAAGGAATATAAAGTCCTTCCAGAATGTTCTATGATGAAAAGCTGAGCAGAAATCAGTAAAAACTAGAAAGGGAAGTTTGAGAACAACTTCATATTGCATTGAAAAACGTGAAGTCGCTGAATGAAATCTGATTGGCTGTTGCTGCTCCACCCACTTTCTCTAACCTTGGATCACAATTACATAGTAAAAACCACTGTGCAAAGTTTAGGGACCCTGGTTTTAATAGAGTCTGAATGGCAGCAATTTAAATTTCCCCACTGAAAGAAATGAGTGACATCTGATTGGTGGTTGGTGGCTTTTTCTAACCTGGAACTGCAGTTACCCAGTGACTAACTGCAAAGTTTATGGACCCTAGGATTAACAGTTAAAGAATGGTAGCAGTTTAAATTTAAACCAATAAAAGTCAATAGGTGAATTGTGATTGGTGGTTGGTGGCCCTGCCCTCTAACCTTGAGTCGAAGTAAATACGATTAAATGAATAATTTCATGGGAAACCGCATCAGTTAATAGAGCAGAATCCTGCATTGCAATCTGGTTGTCAAAAACACAAACAAATTTTTTTATATTTAATTTTGAAATTTCATATGGGGCTAGCCATATTCTACATTTCCCAGGGTGCCACAGCCATGTGACCTGTGCTCTGATAAACTTCAGTCACACTTTACTGCTGAGCTGCAAGTACTGTCAGTAGTACAATAGGACGGCAGCAAGAGAAGTAAGAGTGAAGACACACAGAGCTACTAGTAGCAGCTACTTGTCAGGGCTACAAAAACAGACAATGCTGATCATTTACTGATAATTGTCTCTAAGTGTGTTTTTTAGCAGAGGCAATTCACAGCACTGTCTATGACAATGGCATTTAGTAGCTGTGACAAGAATCTGCTGCTAAGTAGCTCTTTGTGTCTTCACCCTAAGAAATGGGAGTAAGAGAAACAATAGGTTACCTGAAAGCAGTTCTAATGTGTAGCGCTGGCTCCTTCTGAAAGCTCAGACTCAGGCACAATGCACTGAGATGGCTGCCTACACACTAATATTACAGCTAAAAAATACATTTGTTGGTTCAAGGAAAAAAAAGAGTAGAGTGAATTATTTGTTATGTAAACAGTATAATTTACACATAAAAAGTACACCATAAAAATCATGACAGTATTCTTTTAAGTGTCAAACCCATAAGGCAAAAATTCATGGGGTTTGTATGTGTTTTTTTCAATTTGTAGATATACGTATATGTTTAAGTAAATTCAGTATTTGTATAGTGATTTTGAGTTGCAAGACTTTTTTTTATTTTTACACTTTTGCAAGTACAATGATATCCACCCAGGCTCATACCACACTCCTGCTGGCACTCCTGGGGCAAGAGATTTTTTGCAATTAATGAATTAAAAAAAACCTATTTATTAACACTATATTTTTAGTTATAATTCTATTTATTTTAAAAATTCCATCTACACCCTATTCATACGGCGAAATTGTACTGTCCCTAAATTATATGATATAAAGGCCATATTATACAGTTTTTTTCAGTTAATGTAAGTTTCTAAAAGAAACTGTAAAAACAACACATCTGGTTCACAGTAGAAATTAGGTTTAAGCACAAGAATGTGGATTTTACAGTCTTAGATGTTTGCCATTTAAGAACTGGATTTGAACGTTTAAAGCCAGCCAGCAGCTGCAAGTGACCTTTAAAGGGATCTGTCATGATTTTTTGGTGTAGTTTGTGTTACCAAATGACACTGTGTTCATTGCAGGTAATTCATTCTACTATGTAAAATGCTATTCTTTAACCAATGAATGTATTTTTGTAGTTGTAAAATGGGTGTAGGCAGCCACCTCAGTGCACTGTGCCCGATCCTGAGCTTTCAGAAAGTGCAAGCACTGCACAATGCAACTGCTTTCAGGTAACCTATTGTTTTTCCTACTCAATGTTCACTCAGTGAGGGTGCATGGGAAAGTAAGAAATGGCTAGCATATTTTTTCTGCTCTTCTGACAAACGGAATTTAGTACAGGATTCTGCAGGAGGAGTTCTATTAATTCGTCTGTTTTGAAAAAAAAAAAAAAAAAAAAAAAAAAAAAACATGTTTTCCTGTGAATCCCTTTGAAGTGTAAAAGGATTTAAACCCCATTCCCAGATTTGTGCCTCCATCTGATCAGATGTCAGTGTCACATGGTCAGGTTAATTAGAAATCTATTGGCAGCAAGTTGCCCAAGCACATATGTTATATAGAAAAACTTTTTCATGCAATGTATGGAACAGTAAGTGTTTTTAATTCAGTTTACTATTTCTGGTTGTACTTGTTTGAACTTTCTGCTAGATTTAAATCTTGTCATATTTAACATCAATAAGTCTACACTCTGTTAAAGGGAGATTATGACATTTTACATCTTCCGTAAACTATAAATATTTGCTTCCCTTGCTAAGTAAACCATGGTTTCTCCATGTCTCAGAAATGCATTATTCATGCAAAATCCAACCAAGCGTTTTTGCTGCTTTTCCTTATTAAGTGATACTGACACAATAAAACTACTTTTCAAAATATTAATGTACATAAAAAATTACCTATACGTTATGTTGATAATTTTTTCACCAAAAGGTTTGCTTTTGTAAGTAGTGATGAGTGAATTTTTTCACCAGGCATGGATTTGCAGCGAATTTCCGCATTTCACCATTGGCGAATTGTTTTGCGAAACTTCTGTTAAAATTTAATTGTGGAAAAATTTGTTGCGCGCAAATTTTTTTTGTCACGCTTCAAATTGGGCGTCGTCGCGTCAAAAAGTGCGGGTGACAAAAAATATACGCGGGCGACAAAAAAAAATCACGGGACAAATGCATTTCGCAAATTTTTCGCTGTTTTGCGAATTTTCTTGCATTTTACAAATTTTATGGTGAAGCGAAACAGGACAGATTCACCCATAACTATTTGTAAGTAATTGTTACTTGTTTTGCCAACCTGACTGTCCCTTCTCAGCCTGTCAGTTATAGCTTATCATGCTAACGGCCTCCTGCTGCATAAATATGGCCGCCCCCTCATAGAGAAACATGGGAGATCAAGTAGGGAATGTAAAAGCATCGTGCAAAACATTGAATTGAATTTCTGGTGTCTCTTTAGACTTTTTCATTAGGTTCTAGATCTTGTATTTGACCTCTGCAGAATAATTAGTATCTCCCATGTATAATAACAAATACACATACAAAAAACTATGGAAATATCTGCAATAGTTTTTGCAGTAAGTACTCTACACTGTGCTTAGCAGCAATGTATTTATGAGGAGTAGGCCATATAGGCATCCCCACTAATACCCCTAACTATTCCCAATAGGGTTGCCACCTCTACTGCCCAGGAACTCTGGGCAGGGAGGTGGGGCATGAGGTCATGGAGGAGCGCCGTTGGCATCACAGGGACAGGGATATGACGTGGCGATTGGGCAATTGGGAAAACCAGGCAGCCAGTTTTGACCCACAAAAGTGGTTGTTTTTGACATCACTTCTTGGAGAATGTTCCAGGATTCCACTTCAAATTTTGAACCTGTGTGACAGTATGCCAAGAAAGTTGTAAAGGCTGCTAATTGTGTCTTCTCTTTGTTGTCCTCTGGGTTGATCTTCTGCCGCCCTCACCTTCAGAAATTCTATTATAGAACAGCAGAATGCCTAGAGGTCTGACATAATTGAGCCAAGATTTAGCCTAGGGTGTTTTTTTTTGTTTTGTTTTCCTTTAGGAAGAGGCAACACAATCTGTACAGATTATTACCATTTGCATGCTTTCAACTATTGTTTATAATATGTTTTTTATGGTATTTTTTCTATTAAAAATTACAAAGTATATAAACAATTTGTGAAAACAAATATGGTGTGCAGTGTATAATATTACAGGATTCAGATTCGGGCGAATCCATGGTCTTGGCCGAACCAAATCCAAATCCTAAAAATCACTTGACTTTTCGTCACTAACACGGAATTCGAAAATGTTTCTAAATGTAACCCTTCCACAACATAATTAGCTTATGCTAATTAGGATTCGGATTCAGTTCGGTATTCGCCCGCATCCCTACCAATAACCATAGCTTAGTTCCATGTAGATTACAAAAGTCTATTTGCTCTATGACTCCTGGGGTATTCCACCAGGTGGTGTGTTGAAACACATGGAGTGTCAAGGGTTTGGTTGGCTGGAGCAAAGAAGGTATGCATGCCGGCCAGGTGTTTAAAAATCTTTCTGTGTTTAGTTCTTTGTTAGTTGTTATTTCTAGCCAGTCCGTTGGCAAGATGTATTGTCATTTTTGTTGCTCTAAGTCTGTGGGTGGGGAGTCCTGCGAAAACCTGTAGTGGAGAATTGTTTTGACACAGGCTTCAGCCAGCCTTTCTGCCAAGCTTTTCTCAAACCAGTTTTTAGATTTTGCATAATGAAAGTAATGTTCAGAGGGGCCCGGCACAGGTAGCTATCTACACGCCACCCACCTCCCCATCCATGCACACACATGCCCGTGGCCCACTGCTTAAAGTTTGCAGCGGGCATTCAAATTTCTGGGGCTGCAGTGGCTATAGAGGAAGCAGATTGCGCAGTTTGGGCTCCCCTGGGGTCTGCTTCCTCTATAGTTACACCACGGATAAAACTGAAATGTTGGGACAGGTGTCCCCTCAAATTGCAGCAATGTGAGATATAATAGTAGGAGAGGTCCCAGCATTAATCTGACCAGCACTCCACTATTTGTCTAGAGGAAACAGAAGCCAAGAAATAAATGTTACATGAGTTTCCTTATTAGTTTGAAAAAAAGTAGCCAAGTAGATAATATGACCATTTTGGTCTAATGGTAACATGGCTTGATGTAATATTTGCCAAACATAACTACCCTCAAACCATCACAAAGTAAATTTCTGCGTGGCTCCTTTAAAAATAGGTAAACCTTTTTTTTCTATCAGTAAAATTACTCTAAACAGCGTCCAGAATTACCTACCTTTGTCCCAGCATTCTCTCTGACCGGGTTCCTCAGTTAGAAGTTGATCATTTTTCTTTGCTTCCTTGTGCAGAGTGAAGCCCCGCCCCCACTTCCTGTTCGTGTCTCTTAAAAAAAAAAAAACCCTCCTAATGCACACACTGGCTCCTGCTGCCTCCAGGCATGCCCAGAAGGCAGGTCCAGGTCAACTACAGGTAGTCTAATTGAAGAGAGAACTGAACAGGAAGTGGGGGCGGGGCTTCACTCTGCACAGTAATTTTACTGATGGAAAAAAAAATGAGAATTTCACTTACCTCTTATTGTAAATTCCATTTCTTCTAGTCCCGACATGTCAGTACGCATCGGGCAGTATTGCCCCCACAGCTAGGAGGTAGGACCTATATACCAAAGCCAATCAAAATTAGCCCTTACCTATAAGACCATGTGACTTCCTCCTCACCACTGTTATACATTTGCCAAGCAATACAAGAACCAAATAATTGGGATGGGAAACCCCGTACTGACATTTCGGGACTAGAAGAAATGGAATTTACTTTAAGAGGTAAGTGAAATTCTCATTTTCTTCTTCGTCCCTTCCATGTCAGTACGCATGGGATCTACCAAGCCATGCCCCTAAAAAATAAGGGGTGGGAATAATAATATCAACAGATGCTGAAAACAAAATCAAGCATCACAAGAAAAAAAAATGACCATTCCCGGCTACAAGAATCCTCTCAGGGACCAGAGAGATTTCCACACTATGGTTCCACAAACATCCAAGCCTGGCTGGGGAGGATCCTCTGCCAACAAGAAGAAAACGGTCACAAACCTAACTCTGGCACTGGGCAGCTCACTGGTTTTACCAGCCCAGCAGCAACAGACCAGTTAACCACAACTCTGAAGCATTATCCACTAGAGCTGCCTCTATGCCCCTGATCCTTAGCACTAACCTGGGGCCCTAGAAAAATAATTGCGATCCACAAGCATCTAGCTCTGAAGCACACCGGTATCAGCTTAAATTGGTGTTGACAGCCATCAAACTCAACAACCACTAGAGATCAGCAAAAGATAATCCAAGCACAGATCTGAAGCAACGAACACTGAAAGGGCACACTAGCCATCAAGCCCCCCTATGGCACAAACAAGCTAGGATGTCCAGCCTGTAACAGAGCATGACAGGCTGAAACCCAACTTCCTACCACTCACTGTAGCTACCAACTTTGAGAGGCTACCTAACCAGCAATGTTAGGGCCAGGTTTAGGAACTGTACACAACCTGCAGATGGAAGATCAGCTAACCAGTATAACATGACTGGAATCGACTGGAAATCATGCATGGAACGACTGGTGCACAGCCAGCCCATACTCAATGCACCAGCTAACCACCCTGCATGAAAGTCAGAGAAGAGCCATATACTAAGCATGCTAAACAACCAGTGGACAAACCAAACACCCTGCCAGCAAAGGACCGGTGAACATGCCAGCTGCCATCCCTGCATGCAAGACACCAGAGTGAAAGACAGCTAGCACACAAGCAATAGCAATAAGCTAGCGCTGTGCCTGCAATACATGACTCTCAAGAGAACTTAAAACCTGCAACCACTGATGCACTGTTCAAATACTATAACTGCAAAGAAACCTGTGCCCAAACTAGCCAGCGCTAGTAAGGAGTGGAATACAAGGTGAAAAACAAGCACCCACACATGCCAAGAAAGCAGCTAAGGTAGACAGCCACAAGCACCAAGGCTCACCATGACATGAACCAAAGACCATATCAAAGGCAGACAACCACATGCCTGCACCAAGGACCACAGCATGACTGGCATCCATATACGCCAAGGACTAAAGCCAAGGCCAGCAGCCACCTGCGCCAAGGACCACAACAAAACTGGCAGCCTCATGTACAATTGCCAGCATCCTATGAGCCTAAGTTCATAACCAGGGCCAGTCTCCCTGAGAGCCAAAGGATAGAAAACAGGGCTAGTTGCCACGCAAACCAAGGCTAAAACCGGGGTCAAATGAGCCACAAACCAGGACCAAAGGCCAAAACTGGAGTCAATCGCCAAGCAAGCCAAAGGCCAGAACCAGAGCCAACGGCCAAGCAAGCCAAAGGCCAGAACCAGAGCCAACGGCCAGAACCAGAGCCAATGGCCAAGCAAGCCAAAGGCCAAAACCAATGGGCAAGCGAGCCAAAAAGACAAAACTGAAGCCAATGGCCAAGCAAGCTAAAGGCCAAAAACAGAGCCAAAAGGCTAATCCAGCAAAAGGTCAAAACCTGAGCCAAAAGGCTGAAACCAGAGCCAAAGGCCAAAAACAATGGACAAGCAAGTCAAAGACCAAAACTAATGGCCAAGCGAGCCAAAGGTCAAACCTGGAACCAATGGGCAAGCAAGCCAAAGGCCAAAATCAGATCCCACTGCTGAGCAAGCCAAAGGACAGAACTGGGAAAAATGGCCAAGCAAACCAGAAGACATAACCAGCGGCCAAGTGAGCTAAAAGCCAGAACGGAAGAAGCAGCCAAGTGAGTCATGGCCAGAACCAGGGCCAGCGACCAAGCAAAGAAAACAGCCAAACCAAGGACCAGTGGCCGCTCAAGCCAACAAGGACCAGCAGACAAGCAAGCCAGAGTCCAAAACAAGGACCAGCAGGCAAGCCTATAGCAAAAATTCTGCTGCCAGGGGCGAGAGGCAGTAGCAAAGCAAGCCAAAGGCCATAACCAGGAACCACAGCCAAGGGAGGCAAAAGCCATAAACAAAACCAACAACCAAGCAAGCCAAAGACCATAATGAGGGCCAACAGGCACACAAGGCACAGTCCATGACAAGGACCAGCAGCCAAGCAAGCCAAGGCTATAGCAGAAAGTCTGATGCCAGGGGTCAGAGGAAGTAGACAGATGAGCTAGAGGCCATAAGCAGGAACTGCAGCCAAGAGAGGCAAAGGCCATAGACAGAACCGAAAGCCAAGCAAGCCAAAGACCATAATCAGGGCCAACAGACACACAAGGCAAAGTCCATGACAAGGACCAGCAGCCAAGCAAGCCAAGGTTATAGCAGAAAGTCTGATGCCAGGGGTCAGAGGCAGTAGACAGATGAGCAGGAGGCCATAAGGAGGAACTGCAGCCAAGTAAGGCAAAGGCCATAGACAGAACCAACGGCCAAGCAAACCAAGAACCATAATCACGGCCAGGGTCAACAGGCACACAAGGCAAAGCCCAAAACAAGGATCATCATCAGTCATGCAAGCCAAGAGACATAGCAAAAAACTGGCTAACAGGGACCAAGACCAGCGGCCACGCTGACCAGAGGCCATAACCAGGACAAGGACCAACAGGCACGTACGCAAAGGCCATAGCACAAGCCGGCAGTCATGCAAAATGACAGTCACATAATAATCAAACATTTACTAATGTTGGCTCCTATCATGCTAGCAGACAGAAATATACCTGTAAACACGCCAGAAAGAAAAAGGAGTTGTTGAACTACAACTCAGTTCATACCTGGTAGGAAAAAACTGCCTTTTAAGCCAAAGATCAAACCAGGGCCTGCAGAAATAAAATAAGCAGGAAAAAGGTACAACACTGCCACAGCAGAAACCCCAGTTAAACCAGGAAGCCCCTGATGAAATAAAAGCTGCTATACCTGCTCTGTCTGCACAGTAGATTTGACTCACATGAATTCTACATATATGAAATAGCAATAACAATGAGCCCAAGAAGCATACAAGCACCTTACAAGATAAACACTGGCTTGTAGGTAAAAGGCAAACTCCAGTCAGAACCCTGGAGAAAGACTGGTTATAAGGTGCAGACTCTCTGCGAGAAAAGGAGACACTATACTGCTACAGCAGTGCAACTCCCAGCCAGTCTGGATGTACCCAGTGAAATAATGAGCCCCAACACCTGCAGAGTCTGCATGGTAGACACGACTCACAAAGAAAGGCTAACGCTATGAAACAGCAATAGCAAGGAGGCCTAGAAGCATACAAACACCTTACAGGATAAAATGGCTTGTAGGCAAAATGTAAACTCCAGTCAGAATCGTGGAGAAAGCTTGGTTATAAGGTGCAGACTCCCTGTAAGAAAAGGAGATACCATACTGCTACAGCAGTGAAACTCCTAGAACAGTCTTGGAAGCACCTGGTGTTAATGATCACCCATACCTGCTGTGTCTGCACAGAGGACTCAGGCTTACAGTAAAAACACTAAAGATATCAATAGCAAAGTGCCCTAAAGAAGCACTTACACCTTACCAGATAGCAGTGAGTAGTCAGCAGCATGGCAACTCCCACAAGAACCCAGACAGCATTCAGCTGAGGGACATAATTAGCTCGTTAGTATGCAGGCCTCTCAGCACACTGAGCATTTCAAACACACAGTGGAGACTGAAGATTCATACTCACCAGATTCAGGCTTAGTTATCACTAGCCCATAGCCATACCCATGGCCCTTTAGTCCGATATCAGTCTTCAAAGGCTCAAAACACCATAGGAAAAATGAGACTCAATTGATCACAGGCAGGAATGTGGAAATACCCACGCCTGTATACTTTCCCACTAAGCAGCTGTTTGCATACTGTGCATACATGGGAATAGAGCAGGGGGCTATTTTAGCACAAGGCTAGGACCATGGGTATGCCCACACCTGCATTTCTTCCCAATAGGTGAAAGTTTGCTTACTTTACTTATTGGAGCATCAGGTAAAATCTTCTCCATTACCTGGGAATCATCCCTCTATGTATACACAGAGGTAAAAAATAAAATAAATAAATAAAATGAAAAAAACAAAAGAAAAATCAAACTGTGAAATCACAAAATGGTGAGGAGGGAGATCCTACCTCCTGTTCAGTAGGACAAAAAATAACAGTGGTGAGGAGGAAGTCACATGGTCTTATAGGTAAGGGTTAATTTTGATTGGCTTTGGTATATAGGTCCTACCTCCTAGCTGTGGGGGCAATACTGCCCGATGCGTACTGACATGGAAGGGATGAAGAAGAAAAAGGTTTACTTATTCTTTAACAAAGCTTGATCAGCGAAATGCATGTCAGATGCACATTTTTTAGAAATTGGCCAGGCAGGCACCGTGAACTTAATTATGGGAATGTTTGCACTGTAATGAACCACACACCAATTTACTTTGTGGAGGTTTAAGGAGGGGAGGTGGTAATACACAACAAACATTACTTCCAACAATATCACCATCAGGCCAATGTGGAAATTTAGCTTATATATTACTATAATCTCCTTGGCTTTATCAAACTGATAAGGAAACCATTTGCCAAGCTCACAATGTACTGCATATACAGTTGTTAATAACGTCCATTCAGCAGTTACCTTTACACAGGCTACTAAATGATAGATATTGAATGCCAAGGACTGTGCAAATTAGCACCTATGTTAAAGGAATACTGTTCTGCCTCTCCATTCTAAACATTAAAAGTGTGATCTCTATAACTTATCAAGTTGTCTTGAAATAGCAATAACTTACAACCACAGTAGTGTTGGCAGACAGTTGACTCAATCAGAATGGCACCTTGGAGATCATTGAAAAGTTTATTCCAAACTGTGAAGATCTTGATAACAGTGAACACACAGGTAGATCAAACGTTCATAATATGACCCACTCCAGGATATACATGTGTGTACTAAAATGGAGTCTAGAAGATACTGCTGGGGGTGGAGTTAACAACACAGACAGAAAACTGAGGAAACTACGTAGGGAGAGATGGGAAAGCATAAAACAACAATGCATGTGTAACATGACAAATACTGTCATGGGAGCTTCTCCAGCAGAATCCTGTATTGAAAACCTTTTTTCAAAAACACAAACATATTTTTTTATATTTCATTTTGAAATTTCACATGGGGCTAGCCATATTCTTTATTTCCCAGGGTGCCACAGCCATGTGACCTGTGCTCTGATAAACTTTAGTACTGCTGAGCTGGAAGTTGGAGTGATATCAACTCCCCCCCCCCAGAAGCCAATCAGCAGAACAATGGGAAGGTAGCAAGAGAGCAGCTCCCAGTAGATATCAGAATAGCACTCAATAGTAAGAAATCCAAGTCCGGCTTGGGACTCTTCCAGTTACATGGGAGTAGGAGAAGCAATAGGTTACCTGAAAGCAGTTCTAATGTGTAGCGCTGGCTCCTTCTGAAAGCTCAGACACAGGCACAATACACTGAGATGGCTGCCTACACACCAATATTACAGCTAAAAAAAATTTGTTGGTTCAAGAATAAAATTTTAAATGGTGGAGTGAATTATTTGCTATGTAAACAGTAATTTAGAAAAAAAAAAGTATAGCATAAAATCAGTATCCCTTTAATGAAAAAAACACGTAACCACTAATCCTACACTGCAAGAGTGCATAAACCTATTAGATGTAGTTAGGAAATAAGGCTGATGTCCCACACAGAGATCAATTGCCCACGACCGATCTCTGCTACCGTGGGTGACTAATCTCTCTTAAATGCCTTTCCACTGGCAACAAATGGAATCACTGGTTGAAAGGGCTATGCATTGCTTTGGTTTTCTGGAGGCTCGGGAAGTTACCTCTTCGCACAACCTTGAAAAACCAAATGCGTAGACCTTCCCACCGGCGATTCCCTTTGTACCCAGTAGAAAGGCATTTAGGAGAGATTAGTAGCCCACAGTAGCAGAGAACTATCGCTGGTGACTAATCTCAGCCTATAGGAAATCACCAACATAATACCACAATAATATCACTCATCTTGGGGGCCATGGACAACCACCCATAAAAGTTACATTTAAAATATATTTAGTAAGCTTATATAGGAAGTACGTGCCTCGCCCATTGGGTCCAGCCATATGAAGTTACTTGAATCACTGTATCAGCACAAAGCCTACTCCCATTGTTATGTCTTCTAGTAACTCAATAAAGTAAACCACTTTTTTTACTAAGTGTATTTAATGTTCATACTTGAAATACTCATTATCACCCCAACCTATGGAAATGTTGTTGTATGATATATTGTTCTTTCTTTACCCCCTACAACTGTAACCCTCCCATTTACCGTCTGTATCCCTTATATGAAAGAAAAAAAAGCACCAGCATGCCATTAGCTTAAATGTGTAAGTCAAACATAAACCATCCGTACTGTAATTCAGCTATACAAAGAAAGTGTTTGCAGAGAGCAATGTACCAGAACTAAAAATCTTTTGAAAGACAACAGATAAACACCCATTATGTAGCCGAAGGAAAACATTCTGTCTTTCAGACACACGAGGCGAACCAGAAGTATTCAAAACTGATGAGGCTCATTTTATGGATGAGCTGACTGATAACTAACATTTTGGTCATGGGGACTAAGCAGAGAGTATGAAGAATAATTGTGTAACAATGGTACAACCAGTATAACAATGAAAGACAATACTGTGCTCTGTACTGTACTCTGCTCCACCCTAAAATGGAAGAATGAAAAATGTGATATTGACTGAACATGGGAAATAAGTTCTGACAGGAAAAGCATGTTTAAAGACTGGAATGGCTTAGAACAGAAATGCCTGGAAATATGTTGCATTTAATGTTCCCTCTAATCTGTGCGCTTGCGTGCACACACTAACTTTTGAGGACAGTGCACACAACAAATTCAACAAAGAATTTTCTGTGGATACACAAAATTATATTTTGCATTTTGACACTGAATTTTTGGTCCATTCTTTCTCAAATGTATTTGGACCAAAATCTTCAGTGATGGTTTCCCTCTCTAGATAAATAAAAATTGGCCTGATTCATAGGTACCTTGGGGTAAAAAAAATTATTTATTAGTCTATTATGTTCATGTCTTACCCATGTGGAATACATTTATCGGTACATATTGCCCTTTTACATCCTTTCCCTTGATCCACCATTTAGTGATGGGCTGGGTGCTCCCTCAGAGATCACATGACCAGAAATAATACAGCTCTAATTGTAACACGAAGTAGTGTTGGTTTATATGTGTGCACTGTGAATCGTATGATCCACTTAGCACTTAGTGCTTAAAATGGCACTTATTTATCTATTTAGGATTACTCCATGGCACCTCAAAGCAGGTTTTCATTTTTGGATTTGGAGGCATAAAGACCACATGTAGTGTTAAGCAGAGCCTCCTGTAGTCTGACAGTCATCCTTGGGCTATAAAATAACCAATCACAGCTCTTATTGGTCATCCCCTAGGAATTGTTTTCATGCTTACGTTGCTCCCCAACATTTTTTACATTTAAATGTTGCTCACAGGTAAAAAAGGTTGAGGATCATTGGTTTTGATGAAGCAGAGTTTTACTGTGTAAAGTTTGAACTTTCGCTCCAGCCCATCCAATCTCCCTCTGGCTTTACCGGGACTTTAATGTCTGTGACAAATAAGCAGTACAGAAAGCTGTGTAGGGGAAAGAACATGCAACCTTTGAGCTCCTGCCCTCCCTACCCAAATCTGCAGCTCTCTGACAGCAGGGGAGCCCAGTTAATCCAAGTATTACAGTACAGCTTGGCCTCCCTTAAACCCCAAAACCCACCAGGCCCAAGATAAATGTCCCCCATGATGACAGCCCTGGAGACAGGCACCATGCACGGAGCATCCTGTTTCTGTTATTGGGCTCCTTTGGAGGATACTCAGGCCTGAGATTTGTTTAGATAGCTGTAGGATTAGTGGTATGGCCCCCCATTACTGATAATGTTTCATTAATATAACAGGGTCCAACAGTAATAAATTCTTTAGTTAAGGGGCAGTTCACCTTTAACTTCACTTTTCCTATGTAATAGAATGTCCCATTCCTAGCAACTTTTCAATTGGGCTTAATATTTTATATCTGTTTAATTATTTGCCTTCCTCTTCTACCTCTTTCTCACTTTCAAATGGAGGTCACTGACCCCGGCCTCCAAAAAACTATCCTGTAAGGCTACACATTTATTGTTATTTTTCATTTTTGTTACTTATCTTTTTATTTAGTCCTCCCCTTCTCATACCCCTGTCTCTCATTCAAATCAAAGCTGCTAAACAAAATTTTAAAATAAAGACCAATTGCAAATTGTTTTAACACTGGGTAATCTACACTATAACAATTTTGGCACCAAATTGTGGCTGATATGTAAAAAAAATGCACTGGCAATCGCATGCAGTTTTAGGCATCTGGTGTGGGAGGTGCAAATCAATTTTGTTTCAAAGATGCAGGAAGCATTTACTGGACAGCTGATTGAAAACAAACTCCCGATTGGTTGCTAAATGGGGGTGTGCTAAAGTGAATCAGTATTTCGGTGCCTCAGATATCAGGGGCACAACAAAGTAAAGTTTATATACAATGAAAATGTGACTTTCAATAGTGCAATAATTAGGGATGCATCGGATCTACGATTTGGTTCAGGATTCAGCCAATATTTGCCCTTTTTCGCCAGGATTCGGCCAAATTCAAGGTCCTGGCTGAACCAAATCAGAATCCTAAAAATCAGTTGCCTTTTTGGCGGAAGCTGAAAATTTTACACTGCACATTGCACGTGCACCGACATTTAACCCTTCGAAAACCTAATTAGCATATGCTAATTCAGATTTGGTTTGGTATTTACAAGGGATTCGGGGGTTCGGCCGAATCCATAATAGTGAATTGGGTGCATCCCTAGAGATAATGTACAGCGCTGCGGAATATGTTGGCGCTTTATAAATAAATGTTAATGTAAAAGTTAATGTAATAATAGAACATGGAAACTAATATTCTTCTCTCTGAATCTGCAGGTCCAAAACAAATAATTTGAAAGAGTCAAGTGCCTGTCAGTGGTAAGTGCTATACTTCATACTGTTCCACTGGATGCTCCTACATGGGCACTTTGTGTGTCTGGGTATGTAGGTATGTGGGGTGTCATTTGGGTGCCATTAGTTTGAAAGCTGGCTGAATGCCTGCCTGACACTAACATGACCGCCTTCTTTTCTTTAATTCTCTTGGCAGATTATGGAAAAATATGTGGCCTTACCTTGGTAAGAATATTCAGCCCAAACTGCATTCCAGCTCGAAATATTTTAGACACTGTTCCTTCATGGATATTGATTTGGGCACAAAGCCAAGTATCCCCTGCCTGTATTTAGATTCTCTCTCTAACTCATCTTGCTTTGAGATCTCCCACCAAACACATTTTAACAGCCCCATGTAACTGTTCAGCCTCCACAGGTGAATCATATCATTTGATCTAGAAAAAAAGCAAATTATTGTGGATCTCCAAATCAGATAAATGCAAGCTTTACTGGTATTCCTTTTAATTTTGGTTTAATGCCTTATAGCCATGGCATGGAAATCCCAAACATCCTACAGTGGAAAAACATGGTCAATTGCAAAGTTGACATAATTACAAAAAGGTTGCCCAGAATATATGGTCCCCCTGGCTTCAAGACCACCTGCCTGAAGTTGAATACCTTTGATTGGACATATACAGCCTAGTTATTGTACCCCCTTTTTCCCTTCTACCTTCCCCCCCACTCCACGGCAAGCAGGGAAAGTACGTTAACCAACAAATCCACATGTAGACAGGATTGGGAAGTTTTACTGTTTGTTAAGTTTATTTTTCACAGTAGACAGGACAGCACTTATTAAGCATAAATGTACTCACTGGTCATCCTTGACTGTATACCTTGAATTGGTAGTCTTTCTGTATTACTATATTAAATTACCATCAATATTGTTTATTGTTGATGTTTTATTAAAGCATTGTAATAAACATGAAACAAAACAATAAAAAATAGTTGTTAAAAAATGGCATTTGCATGGACAGGTTATGGACAAGCTATGGTTATGGCAAAAGATCTATGCACTGAAATACTCCAACTCGACATTTTAACCTTTTGAAAACCCGTTATCACATTTGCAGGGTATGTAATGTAATAAAAAGCACAATGTTCACCCAGGTCTAGTAACCCGAAGCAACCAGGCAGATGACCTGTAATTGCTAACTGCTGAATTGTTTCTATGATTATATAGACCAGTAGCAAACTTTGTGCCACTTGTTACTTTTTACTAAACATTTAGATTTTCTTGCAGACTTTATATTGGCAAGCTGATTTCCTGTATTTGCTGGGATACAACTGCTACAACATTAACATCTGCTACCATAGAACATTCCATTTATGTTTACTTGTTTGTTATTAGGGTGTATGCTCGTAAAGCACTGATAAGTTCATTTTATTATATTTCTTTAGGCCACATGGTTAGAGGAATTGTAGTGAGCCACTTGTTTGCTGTGTTAGCTGGACTGACAGAGAGCAAACAGGTGGAAAGTGCAGCCCCAGTCACTTCTTGATTCAGGTGCGGCGTCCCTAATATGTTAATGGAATTTAATTCTACGTGCAAAGTTTGCTATAGATATAGTTACCTATAGCAACTAATTTGCAGTTAACATTTACAGGTCACTTGTTTAATAACAAACATCTCTTTAGTTGCTATGGGTTACTGCACCTGAACAAGGCTGTGTGCCTTTTATTGCATATAAGGGTTTATAAATTACATTTAAAAGTATGATCATCATTAGTTAAAAATATATGTTGCAATATGCTGTTCTAAGCTTAGGGTTTAGAAGGCACAAACCTGGTGACCCAATGGCAGTCTGCCAGGGCCCCCATCTACCAGCTTAGTTCTACCGCCCACCAGTGACATGACCAGGCAGTGTCACAGATTGGGAAGCAAAGAGGCTCCACAAGGACCAAGGGTTCCTAGCTGGGTAGACCATGTGTTTTCATGTGCTGGTGTTGTTCTGAATGCATTTTTAAATATAAAGTTTACTCTTGTTACTGTCAAAGTGTACTGATCTGGCCACATTTTCTTCAACATACAATAAAAGGTATATGTCTTAAAACCCATTAGAAGGAGCAATTAACAATTACTACGTTTACTAGACTCTCTCTCCAATACCACCTATGGTTACCACCTAAGGTTTTCCTGATAGCAAACAGGGAGGTGCCCTGTGTATGCTGGTGCGTAAACCTGTCCCAGAAGGTACACCAGTCTCTCAGTTATAGTAACATTAACTGTGTGATATGCTATACTTATTTATAGCTATTTATTTATCAAGGATAGGAAAGTTCATTTTCTCTTCACCCACAAAGGGGATGGGTATAGGTATTTGCCAGAATCCTTATTTAGATACACAGAAAGGGTTTGTGGGAGCACTCCAAGGCTAAATAGAGTATACAAATACAATGGAAGTGCAAATGATCTGGCCAAATTAACTACAAGCATTCAAAAAATAGAGGGAGATTGATCAATGCACATTCCCTGGTCCCCTGTTTCATAAGTAAATTATCTATGCTAGTGCAAGTGTTTACAAAAACAGGGGTTTTTAGTTACAAAATTATTATCATAAGATTGGTAAGCCACCATACCACGTCAAGGTAAACCCCGTATAACGGTCGTATCTATTTACCTCTGGTCATATTTTTTAAAGGCTGGCACTCCCGTGCACTATTGCCATTCTTGACCCGGGGGCTGGTTTTAGTCAGAGGGCTTAGTCACTCCCATGCCTTCAGCCTTTATAGAGAGAGATTGCCAGGACCACAGCTTGGTTCTACAGGCTTAATCCTCCCCCACTTGTGGCTTGTAAAGGATAAGGCTGATGCCACACGTGACATTTTTACGTTGCGTATTTTCTCAGCATAAAAACGCCGCACAAGCCACACAGCCCCTGACTATGGCGTTTTTCAGCCTAGTACTGGTGACGTAGCAAATCCCGTTTCCATGGTACTAATAGTGCGAAATAGTAAAAAACGCAGTGTATTTCCGCTAGGTCTGGCAGCTGCCTTTGTGTATACATAGGAATAGCTTGCTGTGCAAATACTCGTATTTTGGCAAACGCTTGAGAAATCTGTGGTAAGGCGTTTTCTAGCGTATTACCACATTGTGTGGTTTGCTTCGAGTCTTTTCAAGTTATTTCTATGGATGATGATATCAGGCGTTTTTCAGCCGCCGAGAGAATTAGAAAATACGCAGCGTAAAAACGCCACGTGTGGCATCAGCCTAAGACTGCCCATTAACAAACACCCATTTTATTTAAGGCATAAGACCACCATTAAAGGGACAGGTGTGGAGGTGCTAACCCACATGGAAGTTTGTTGCAGGACAGGGGGTTAAAGTATGGAGAGAAAAGCACAGAGAAGAAAGGGGAAAGATGGAGTAAATGGCACTTGCAATAAAAAGAGAAAGTCTAATGGAATAAGGAAGGACGGGGGAGCATAGCATAAGGGTGATTTATATATATATATAATATAGTATAAAGACACAAACACATATGTATATAACACAAATAATAGCACCCAAGATGAGCAATTTCTTACAAGGGAAATTGGCACATTGAGAACTGCAAGAAAACTGGCATATGCAAAAAAGGTAAAAATAATGTTGAAAAAGAAAGCTTAAGGTGAATAGAAAAATATGAGGGAGAGAGCAGAAACAAGTGAAAATTTAGAAAGAAAGGACAAGAAAAGAAAAGTCAGAGTGCCAATAACATAAAATTGTAATCAAATTTCATTTATTAACCCAACTGTGTTTTTTGATTTTTGAAATGTCAACTTCAAGTCACATTTGTTTCATTTCTTTAAGTGTGTTGAACTTTGTCTTAGAAATGCCTGTATTTGTCTCAGAAGCATATTCTAAATTGCCCTCTGGTGATTTTCAAAAGATTTTAATGTTTTTTGCACAGCTCTGTGTAAATAAGTAGCACTATATACCAAAATCATTTCAAGTTTTTTCCAGTGTTAGTAAATCCTATTTATCAAGGATCTACCAGAAATGCATGTGCAGTTACTGAACTATAATTGCCAGCATGCATTTGTGTAAAATGTGCCAGGATCATGATTTCAGCTTTAAGACTTTCTTAGATTAAAAACACAAAATAAAAATGTCTGTCCTATAAAATTAAATTAGAAAGTAAAGAAATGTAAAGAATCAGTCTGTGGCTTAATTTACATTTAAAAAAATTAAAAGGAAGAAGACAAATCAATTTAAATCTACTAGGCATAACTGTGCCATTAACAATCTGTCAGTATTGCAAGTAGGGATGTACCTAGTCCTAGATTCGGAATTTGGCCAAATCAGAGCCATTTTAAGCAGAATTTGGATCTGGCCAAATCCGAAAGCCTGGCCGAACAAAATTAGAACCCTATGTAATGGAAATGGAAATGAAAATGTATTGCGTGTGTGTGTAGTGCTTCTCACGCATGCATCGGCTTTTTCCACTGACAAACTGGCAATTTCCACCTGGCACAAGAGTTCAGATTTGGTTTGGTATTTGGCTGAATGCATACCCAAGGATTTGGGGCTTAGGCTTTTAGTGCAGATCTAATTACAGGTGCTGTAAGGGTGAAGACACACAGAGATATTTTTTTATGGCTACTAAACACTAGAAAATACCCTGCCATAGACAATACTGAGAATTGCCTCTGCTAAAACTCACATAGAGACAGTAATTTTCTGGCATTTAGTAGCCGTAACAAGTAACTGCTACTAAGTAGCTCCATGTGTCTTCACCATAAAGCAGCAGTAATAACACCCCAATACATTAAAATATATACATTTCAATCGGACCAATCCCCCACATATAAATGAATAAAAAAGGTTAACAGTAAATGATAAACATCAAGGGTGAGAGCCCACATGACAGAAGGGGTACAAAGGAACAAACTGGTGGAAAGTGAGAAAGGTAAAATGACACATGGTAAAGGGTTACAGAGGAACAAGGGGAAAGATAAAACAGAGAGCAACTGGTATAAAGAGAGAGAGAAAAAACTGCACACTGGGAGGTAACATAGTAAGTCAGGTTAAAAAAAGACGTATGTCCATCATGTTCCACCATAATTCCTACATATAACCTGCCTATATTTTAGTTTATACAGAGGAAGGCAAAAAAACTCCCTTCTTCTAAACGGAGTGGGTGCCCTCGCGTCCGTTGGAAGGACCTATTGGTAAATAAAGCATTAGAGAAGTTATTACCTGTATATGATCCCCTTATATATTTATACATAATTATCATGTCACCTCTTAAGTACCTCTTCTCCAGTGTAAACAGACCCAACTTGGCCAGTCTTTCTTCATAACTGAGACTTTCCATACCCTTTACCAGCTTAATTGCCCTTCTCTGGACCCTCTCTAATTCAATAATGTCCGGTTTGAGCACTGGAGACCAAAACTGGTTTAAATATAAATGGTTATGTAATAAAAGGCACTACATTTGACCAGGAACAGTAACTTAGCAACCAATTAACAGCTAAAATGTACCTGTTTAAAAGCAAAAATCTTATTTGTTGCTATGGGTTACTGCTACTGGGCAAACAGTGTCTTTCGTTACATACAGGGGGAAATAGTTGTTAATATTAGGATAGGAAGGAAATTGGCTCATGGAAAGAGGTAGAAAGAGAGAATGGCATGAAAGCACATAGAGGAAGGAGACGACAATGGCATGTGGGGGTGAGGGGGAGCATGAAAGAAATAGGGATTGAAAATAGATAGATTTAGTAAGATAGACCCCCCAATAAATAAAAAACATATATTTTATGTATTCATTCTCTCAGCACAAGGGTGGCGGTTAGTTTTTACCAGAACATCACTACTTAAGAGTCTGATAATATCTCAGTCTGGAATTTGGGGATTTCAAGGACTTATTTTTTAATTTTTTGACATTTATATCCTTGTTGTGCTCAACAGGTACATTTTACCTGCTGTCGGTTTGAGGAAATAAAACACAGTTTTAAAGAAGAAAGTGGGTAACATTCTGGATTTGGCCAAATCGGAGCCATTTTAAAAATTACATTTATAAATGTGCTGCATGCATGTCATGTGTTTCAGGCATGAACCAGCTTTTTCCACTGGCGCAAGAGTTCAGATTCAGTTTGGTATTTGGCTGAATCCATACCCAAGGATTTGGGGATTCCAAACCCAGAAAAGAAGGCTTTAGTGCATCCCTAATTACAGGTGCTGTAAGGGTGAAGACACATGGAGTTACTTAGTAGCAGCTACTTTTTCACAGCTACAGAACACCATAGACAATACTGAGAAAAGATAAAACACAGAGCAACTGGCATAAGGGGACAGAAAAAACAGCACATTGATAGGTGAATATAAATGGGGTTATGTAATAAAAGGCAGTAAATTTGCCCAGGAATAGTAACTTATAGCAACCAATCAGCAGGTAAAATGTACCTGTTTAAAAGCAAACATCTAATTGGTTGCTATGGGTTACTGCTACTGGGCAAACAGTGCCTTTGGTTACATACAGGGGGAAAGAGTACACCACATGAAAAAAGGCATAAAAATGAAGACTGGCATGATAAGAGGCACTGGGTAAAAGTTAGAAGAATGGGACCTGGGAACTGAGACATATTATAACAAGGGGAGCATAGTTGTTAATATTGGGATAGGAAGGAGATTGGCACACGGAGAGAGGTAGAAAGAGAGAATGGCATGAAAGCATATAGAGGAAGGAGACGACAATGGCATGTGGGGTGAGGGGGAACATGAAAGAACTAGGGATTGAAAATAAATAGATTTAGTAAGATAGAACCCCAATAAATAGAAAACATGTATTTTATCTATTAATTCTCTCGGCACAGCAGTGGTGGGTAGTTTTTACCAGAACATAACTACTTAAGTGTCATCTGATAATATCTTTTTTCTTCAGTTTGGAATTTTGGAATTTTAACTCTACAGTCACAAGAATGTAGTTTTACATTTTTTACATTTACATCCTTGTTGTGCTCAACATGCCATGCCCCTTTTGTGACATCATTGCGGGCTGCGGCGGGTCGATTTATAGAGGGCAGAAGCCTGGTCGGATGCAGGCGGGTTAGGGTCAGGTGCAGGTTGAGTTTTTCTCGACCCGCACATCACTATTGCCCGAGGTAGCAGAAATTTATCGTGGGCGACTAATCTCCTGTGGGACTTTACCATTATCATTATTGCTATCAATGTCTGTCAATGATTAAACGTTATAACAATGAATCCGCTATATCTGTATAAGTAAAGGATGATTTATTACTGTGCTGCAAATCAGATAATTAAAATGTGTAATCTTAAAATAAAACCCAAGAAGGCAAGCACACTGTACACCTACAAAAATCAAATAAACATTACTGGGTACTGCACAAGCAAGTGTAAGTTAGAAAGAATAGGAAACATAAAACAGATGTAACAAAACAATACTTCTAATGCACGGAGCTAAGTTGTCCTGTTCCTGTACTACAAACCCAAGTAAAGACTTGATAGTGGAAGTTACTGAAGTTAATTCTCTCTGCATACCTCCCAACATTTGAAAAGTAGAAAGAGGGACAAAAAAATCTGCAGCGCAAATTTTTTAGGTCACGCCCACTTTATGGCCACACCCCCCAACAGGCCCATTTTACAAAACCACGCATGAAAAGTATAAAATACACAAAAGCGCACCAGCATCCTCCAGCTCCCCCTAGCATCCTCCCAACATCCTCTAGACCCACCAGCATCCACCCAACATCCTCCAGCTCCCCCCAGCATCCACCCAACATCCTCTAGACCCCGCAGCATCCACCCAACATCCTCTAGCTCCCCCCAGCATCCACCCAACATCCTCCAGCTCCCCCCAGCATCCTCCCAACATCCTCTAGACCCCCCAGCATCCACTCAACATCCTCCAGCTCCCCACAGCATCCACCCAACATCCTCTAGACCCCCCAGCATCCACCCAACATCCTCTAGACCCCCCAGCATCCACCCAACATCCTCCAGCTCCCTCCAGCATCCTCCCAACATCCTCTAGACCCCCCAGCATCCACCCAACATCCTCCAGCTCCCTCCAGCATCCTCCCAACATCCTCTAGACCCCCCAGCATCCACCCAACATCCTCCAGCTCCCTCCAGCATCCTCCCAACATCCCCCAGCTCCCCCAGTGTCCTCCCCAACATCCTTCAGCTCCCCCCAGCATCCACCCAACATCCTCCAGCTCCCCCCAGTGTCCTCCCCAACATCCTTCAGCTCCCCCCAGCATCCACCCAAAATCCTCCAGCTCCCCCCAGCGTCCTTCCCAACATCCTTCAGCTCCCCCAGCATCTACCCAAAATCCTCCAGCTCCCCCCAGTGTCCTCCCCAACATCCTTCAGCTCCCCCCAGCATCCACCCAAAATCCTCAAGCTCCCCCCAGTGTCCTCCCCAACATCCTTCAGCTCCCCCAGCATCTACCCAAAATCCTCCAGCTCCCCCCAGTGTCCTCCCCAACATCCTTCAGCTCCCCCAGCATCTACCCAAAATCCTCCAGCTCCCCCCAGTGTCCTCCCCAACATCCTTCAGCTCCCCCCAGCATCCACCCAAAATCCTTCAGCTCCCCCCAGTGTCCTCCCCAACATCCTTCAGCTCCCCCCAGCATACACCCAAAATCCTCCAGCTCCCCCAAAACGTCCTCCCCAGCATCCCCCAGCTGCCCCATACCTTACTCCAGCTGCCTCCCAGCGTCCTCCAGCTGATCCCTTACCTTCCTCCAGCGTCCCCCTGCATTCTGCGGCTCCCCCTGCTCGTACCACGGCCCCCCCGCCCGCTTCCTCCGGCTGCGCCCGCGGCTCTTCTTCTCCTCCCCGTGATGTCACACGCACGGCTCTTGTTAGCGCCGCAGCTTCTGCACAGTGAATCCATAAAATGTTAGAACTAAGTGGCACAGAAGCCGCGGTGCCAACGAAAGACGCGTGTGACGTCACGGGAGCAGAAAATTTAAAAAGCGGGACAAATCAGCAGCTATCCGGGACTGCGGGACAGAGACAGAAAATCGGGACTGTCCCGCGTAAAGCGGGACAGTTGGGAGGTATGCTCTCTGGTCTTGCAGATAGACAACTGTGTGAGAGTCCTAACCGTCTCTATCCATGAATCAATACATTTTATATTTATTTTCACTCCATCTTTGGTAATTCTAAAATAAGCTTGTTTTTCCTTTGAAAATAGCATAGCAATGGCTACAGATACCACTGAAATCGGCCCTCTTGTATTACTGCCTTCTAGATAAATTAAAGGCCAGAGGGCCCGATTCACTAAAGTCCGAAATAAGGAGTGCTATTTATAGCATGCGTTAAAAATTTTATCACTTCTTATTTTTCGCTCGATTCACTAAAAGGACACTTGTCATAATTAAGAAGCGATGTTCTTGGCGTTATTTATCTTGCGACGACATATTTTCAAGCAATATATTACGCAGCGCACAACATATTACGCAGCACGTTGCTTGAAAATATGTTGTTGCAAGATAAATAACGCCAAGAACATCGCTTCTTAATTATGACAAGTGTCCTTTAAGTGAATCGAGCGAAAAATAAGAAGTGATAAGATTTTTAACGCATGGTATAAATAGCACTCCTTATTTCGGACTTTAGTGAATCGGGCCCAGAATCTCATCTAAAGAAATTTATGGAAAGAGAATGCAGAGAGATCCAGAGAGCCCATCCAGGGTTTGAACACACACAGTGATAGTAGTTTAAATGTACTTCAGAACTAGGCTATGCAAAGTTTATGCCAGAGTCTTGTCTTGCAATATAGAAAAGTGTATGTAGAAAGGAACTGAAAGGAAGCAATGTGCTGGACAGCAGTAATGACTGAACACAAGAGAGTGAAGTGAAAAGACAGGCTGGAAAAGAATTCAGTAGTAAATGGACATGATGGAATGCATAAATAGCTTTGGTATGTGGACCAAATTAAAGGGTGGAGAAGCAGGAGCAGCCAAGTAGATTTTTACATAATAGAGTTAATCTTTGTTTTAATGGTGCGCTAGTAACAAACAGTTTAACATAATGGACATTTAATTACTTAGAAGATGAGAGTAAAAAAACAAACATCCATCAACTTCAAACGTTACCCTTTTGTTTAGTAGAAGAGTATATATAGATGAAAGATAACCTCTTCCCTAGAAACAAACACCCCAAATGGCTTTCCTTTTAGTTAATTAGAGGATGACAGACCCTCGGCTCAGGAGGATAACAGCAGCAGTTCAAGGGGGGAACTGTGTGTTGTTGCTAGTGATGCTGATGAAGAGCCGGCCCCACAGAAGCAGAAGACCCCATCTACCACTGCTAGGGGGGGTAGGCAACAGGACAGCACTGCACCTGGGTCCAAAGGCTCTGGGCGTACGGGCAGGGACCTTCAGCCTTCAGGTCCCCAGCCCTCCACAGCAGGCAAGGTGGTGGCCTGCACTTCAGCAGTGTGGGCATTTTTCACGTGCCAGAGTCCCTTTTTAATAATCTACCTGCGGCTGCTACAATGTCATCAGATTTATTCTGGTGTTGTAACATCCTGCCTGGAATTGAACCTGTGACCTGCAGGCTGCTTTGTCACTGCTCTATATGAGCAGACAGCTAAGCTCCTGTTCCCTGCTAAAGTAACGCTTGTATATACATGTAGGCAGGGTTAGTTTCACCTGTTGCTAATCTGGTCACAGGTGCTCTGTGTTAACAACCAACCTGCCTATTTACCATCTGCTCTGCACTCCGTCATTGCCCGTTATATGTCTTTCTAGCAAAGTTCCTGGGTGTGCTCCTGTTTTGTCCATCTGGTTCTGACCCATGCCTGTATCCTGACTTCAAGTGAACTCCGCCTGTTTGACTACTCTTTTTGATCCTGATTTTGTACTGCGCTTCTGTTCTGGTTCTGACCTGGCCTGCCTTACACTGACTCTAGTAAACTTCCCAGTACTTTTCAAACGATCTGGTACCCTTGCTTGCCCAGCCTTTGTCCTCTCACTTTAAGACCTAGTGGCACGCGAGTAGCGGAGGGCTCCACCCGAAGCAAAAGGTGGTTGTTATAGTCAGAAGCGTGAGCCGTGACAGGACCTTGGCAATTGTTCTGGGTTTTGGGTTACCATCGTGACATTATAATGGGCCATGGACACCAAGGAGGAAGCTGCACCCAGCGTGGATTCTGCTGCTATTGAACAAGCTCTTTCCAATTTGAGTCAGCAAGTACTATGGCTCAGGTTATAACTACTTTACATTCTAACACATGCATGGATTAGTGCACCAGGGGAGCCCTCCTGTATTTTCTTGAATCCAGTGAATCTGGATGACTTTATTAAGTTATATATAGACATTGATTTGCATTTTACTGAGAGACAACAAGAGAAACTGAGACACACTGTGTTTGCTAACCTTACCAATTCTGCCCCAAGCACCTATTCTCCTCCAAAAGAACCCATGCAATAAGGGTTTGTTAGGGGTTCTCTTTCTGCAGAGATCGCAGAAGGGAGAATAATCTTTGCATGTACTGTGGGGGTAATGGCCACTATGTGTGTACCTGCCCAGTAAAGGCAGAAAATATTCAGTACTTAAATGGAAAAGTGAAGTCTAGTAGTTGTACATATTTCCCTGAGCTAGCGAGTTCTAAGCTCTTTGTGCCTGTAACATTGGCCTGGGGCAGTACAGTTAAAGCTTTTATAGATTCGGGGGCAGCAGGGAATTTTCTTGACACCACTTTTGCTGCTAAGATGTCTGTGACTACTGTTCCCCTCTCATCTCCTCTCAGACTCCTGTCCATTGATGGAAACCCCCTTGGCAGTGGACTAGTTAATTCTGCAACCCTAAGATTACATATAACCACTGGATGCAGACATTCTGAAGAAATTTCTTACCATCTTACCCAGTGTGTGCGTCCATCCCTGTGATTTTAGGCTTTCCGTGGCTAAAACTGCATAATCCAAGAATTGATTGGAGTACTGGGGATATTCTAGAATGGGATATTTCTTGTAAGTCTACCTGCATTAAATACCCCTTACTTTTGGCGGCTGCAGTGCTTGAGGGTCTCCCAGAATGGTATAGAGAAAAATTTAATACGTTTGTCCTTGATGCTCTAAAGCAGTGCTGTCCAACTTCTGTTGTACCGAGGGCCGGAATTTTTCCGACCTACGTGGTGGAGGGCCGATAATGGAAGCCCGTTTTGACCACTCCCCTTTTTGAAACCGCACCTACTTGAAACCACACCCATGTTATCACATGACCATACCCATATTAATGGTTGTAGTACAGCAAAAACCTGCCATACTCTGCCTGCCCTACCCTGCCTGTGTGTGCCATACTCTGCCTGCCCTACCCTGCCTGTGTGTGCCATACTCGCCTTCCCTACCCTGCCTGTGTGTGCCATACTCTGCCTTCCCTACCCTGTCTGTGTGCCATACTTTCACTGTGTGTGCCATTCTTGGCTGGTTTGTGCCATACTTGGCCTGTGTGTGCCATACCCTGCCTGTGTGTGCCATACCCTGCCTGTGTGTGCCATACTCTGCCTTCATTACCCTGCCTGCATGTGCCATACTCTCACTGTGTTTGCCATTCTTGGCTGGTTTGTGCCATACTTGGCCTGTGTGTGCCATACTCTGCCTGCCCTACCCTGCCTGTGTGTGCCATACTCTGCCTTTATTACCCTGCCTGCGTGTGCCATACTCTCACTGTGTTTGCCATTCTTGGCTGGTTTGTGCCATACTTGGCCTGTGTGTGCCATACTCTGCCTTCCCTACCCTGCCTGTGTGTGCCATACTCTGCTTGCCCTATGATGCCTGTGTGTATGGCACACACAGGCAGCCTACAGTGACACAATGCTGGCACTGCTCCTACAGTCTGCAAAATAACTATATATTAAAAAACTTTTTAATTGAAGTACCACCTCAGTATATGTTCTTTTTGCAGTGTGCAGGGATTATTTGTGGGTTTCTACTGCTCCTGAGGTGTGAACAGGGGAACAATGGGGGTGATTACAGCCTGAGCCTGAGGTGTGAACACTGCAGGGGGTGAACAATACAGAAACTAAAAGGTGTGAAAAACACAGGGGATTACATATTTAAACAATACAGCCTGATTACAGCCTGAATCTGAGGTGAGAACCATGCAGGGGGGCAGTTAATCACAGTACTGATACCATTTAAAGCTTACACAAGAGTAAGCCATCAAAGCAGCCAGACAGGTGGGGGGCCACACAGAGGGGGGTTGCGGGCCGCATGCGGCCCGCGGGCCGCCAGTTGGACAGCACTGCTCTAAAGCGTTTGTGGCTGTTTGTGGCTCCACCCACTTTTCAAAGCTAAAACTGCAGTCCCTAATGACCAACTGTAAAAAGTTTGGGGACCCTGGTGTTAAAACTGTGAGACTGGCAGCAGGTTGCATTTCAGCCAAGTCAATGGGTAAAATCTGATTGGCTGTTCACAGCTCCGCCCACTTTAGGCATCCAACAATCCTCATATTTTATTCAGGCTGACCCCATGACTATATGATTCAAGTTTGGGGAGTGTAGCCTCAAAGCTGTAAGATTGGCAGCAGTTTAAATTTCCCCATAAAAGTCAATGGGTGAAATTTAATTGGCTGTTGGTGGCCCCTCCCACTTTGGGTCACCCAACAAATATTCAGGGTGACCCCATGATTATGTGATTCAAGTTTGGGGGTGTGGCACCAAAGCTGTAAGAGTGGCAGCAGTTTGGAAATCTTCTCTGTCACAGTCAATGGGAAAATTGGGGGGTTCAGAGCGGCGCCACAAAAAGACAGGGGGCAGGATTGCTTAAAAAAGCACAAGCAACCTGCTCCACTGTAGGGTATAGAAGTATGGAGAGTTTGGGGGTTGTACCCCTAAAACTGTAGGAGTACCATTTAGAAAATGGGGGGCACTAAGAATAAGAAGAAACAGAAGAACAGTATGTTGGGGTTTTCAATCCCACATAATAATAAAGTTCCTGCTGCTGCTGCCGCAATATCATCAAATTTCTTCTGTTTTTGGGTCTGATAAGGCTCCTAATAATGTACTTGTATTGAAGGAAAAAGGCATAATGGTTCTGAGGCCCCATCTGAGGCCCATTCAATACAATAGCAGAATCGTCGAAATTGTCACTTACGTGTCAAACTAGAGGCCTGTGCGTAAAAATATATAATATATGCTTGCGTGACCAAATATACGTTTGCGCGACCAAATATACATTTGCGCGACCAAATATACGTTTGCGCGACCAAATATACGTTTGCGCGACCAAATATACATTTGCACGACTAAATATACGCTTGCATGACAAATTTGACTCTTGTGCCATAATTTGCGTGCATGCACTAGTATAAATACCTAGTGCCCTGCCCTGTCACCATTAGGACTGGAAAACATTTAAGAAATGGATGAGGTGCAGCTGTAGTTCTTTGTGTCCTTCCTGCACCGGGAGGGCTATGACAACATCCCGCAATTCACTCCCGGGATCCAGTCCATCCGCAGGGGGGATAATGAGAAAGCTGCGTCGGCGCCTCAGACGAGACTACCAGGTCCACCTGAGTGTCCGAGTCTTACAGCGCATCTGGAGTGACGTTAAGAGGCATCACCCAGAATTAGTGGATGAGCTGAGGGCAGAAGTGGAAGGTAGATTTTTTTTAAAAATAGTAAAAAGATTTTTCTTCTTAATTACCATAAAGTCACTTGTTTTCTATTTATTTTGCTATTTTTGAGCAAAAATGTATTTATGTAAATACTTTAACATTAGGATTGGAACAATAGCCATAATTGTAGATTATTTAAATAGAGATTATCTGCTACAAAAAAATCTCTTAATGGTGTTGCCCACCTCATACCTGCCATGCTTATGGATGTCCCTGCCACATACCTACCATGCTTATAGATGCCCACCCCATACCTGCCATGCTTATAGATGTCCCTGCCCCATACCTGCCATGCTTATAGAGGTCCCTGCCCCATACCTGCCATGCTTATGGATGTCCCTGCCACATACCTACCATGCTTATAGATGCCCACCCCATACCTGCCATGCTTATAGATGCCCACCCCATACCTGCCATGCTTATAGATGCCCACCCCAAACCTGCCATGCTTATAGATGTCCCTGTCCCATACCTGCCATGCTTACAGATGCCCACCCCATACCTGCCATGCTTATAGATGTCCCTGCCCCATACCTGCCATGCTTATAGATGCCCACTCCATACCTGCCATGCTTATAGATGTCCCTGCCCCATACCTGCCATGCTTATAGATGCCCACTCCATACCTGCCATGCTTATAGATGTCCCTGCCACATACCTGCCATGCTTATAGATGTCCCTGCCCCATACCTGCCATGCTTATAGATGTCCCTGCTACATACCTGCCATGCTTATAGATGCCCACCCCATATCTGCCATGCTTATAGATGTTCCTGCCCCATACCTGCCATGCTTATAGAGGTCCTGCTACATACCTGCCATGCATACAGATGCCCACCCCATACCTGCCATGCTTATAGATGTCCCTGCCCCATACCTGCCATGCTTATAGATGCCCACTCCATACCTGCCATGCTTATAGATGTCCCTGCCACATACCTGCCATGCTTATAGATGTTCCTGCCCCATACCTGCCATGCTTATAGAGGTCCTGCTACATACCTGCCATGCATACAGATGCCCACCCCATACCTGCCATGCTTATAGATGTCCCTGCCCCATACCTGCCATGCTTATAGATGCCCACTCCATACCTGCCATGCTTATAGATGTCCCTGCCACATACCTGCCATGCTTATAGAGGTCCTGCCACATACCTGCCATGCTTATAGAGGTCCTGCCACATACCTGTTATGCTTTTAGATGCCCTGCCCCATACCTGCCATGCTTATAGATGCCCTGCCCCATACCTGCCATGCTAATTGAGGTTTTCCTGTAGTTACATGACACATCTCAGCCTGTATAATTTGTTCTGTACAAATGCAAGTGCTGTATTACTCAAACTGAAAATCTTTCATTGCCAGACGAATGGCTTCAAGTGGATCGGCTGCAGATGGGGCAGATCCTGATGAAGCAGCGGCTCCAGATACGGCAGGACCACCAGAGGCACGTTCTCCTGCAGAGGATCAAGAGGAGGAAGCACCGGCAGCACATGATGTGGCAACCCAAACAAGCCAGCATGTGCTGTTTGTTATGATTGTTGGCCTCACTCAGTAGATCAGCCTCCTCCATCAGAAAGTGGACAAGCTGACTGAGGATATGCAACATCTGAGGCGTGCCTAGAGTTACGCCGTGCGATGAAAAATTCTACCGCGTGACAAAAAAATATGACGCACAACGGAATTTTCGCCGTGCACTTAAAATTACGCAGCGCAACACATTATTTTCGCTAATTTTTCGCCATTTCGCAAATAATTCGGTGAAGCGAAACGGGACAGATTCGCTCATCACTAGTCATACTATATAAAAGGAAAATGTTGTAATACTACAAGGTCACTAGCCCTTTCAGTCAACCCTTTAAGTAAAGGAGCAAGCCTGGGAGCCTCTATAGGAAGAGTAAAGTGTGTGCAGATCTGTAAATGAATAATAATGTAATAATTTAGAAAAATAGTATCAGTAAACATTAATCCATGAATTAAATTAAATGTCCTTACTAACTTTCATATGTATTACAATAATGATGTATTATAGGGCCCCAAATTGAATGTAAAGTATAAAAATAGTTATGTTGGGTTGAAAACCCCAACATACTGTTCTTCGACTTTATCTTATTCTTCCGCTTCTTCCGCTTCTTCTTATTCTTAGCGCCCCCCATTTTCTAAACGCTACTCCTCCTAGAGTTTTAGGGGTACAACACCCAAACTCCCCACACATCTTCGCCCTATAGCGGAGCAGGTTGCTTGTGCTTTTCTAAGCGATTGGGCCCCCCGTCTTTTTGTGGTGCCGCTCCGAACCCCCCAATTTTCCCATTGACTTTGACAGGGAAGATTTTCAAACTGCTGCCACTCTTACAGCTTTGAAGCTACACCCCCCAAACTTGAATCACATAGTCATGGGGTCACCCCGAATGAAGCAGCAACATTTGTTGGATGACCCCAAAGTGGGAGGGGCCAACAACAGCCAATCAAATTTTAATCATTGACTTTAATGGGGAAATTGAAACTGCTGCCAATCTTACAGCTTTGAGGCCACGCTCCCCAAACTTGAATCACATAGTCATGGGGTCAGCCTGAATCAAAATAGAATGATTACTGGATGCCCAAAAGTGGGCGGAGCTGTGAACCGCCAATTAGATTTTACCTATTGATTTGGTGGAAATCCAACCTGCTGCCATTCTCACAGTAATAACGTCGGGGTCCCCAAACTTTTTACACTTGGTCACTAGGGGACTGCAGTTTAAGTTTTGAAAAGTGGGCGGAGCCACCAACAGCCAATCAAATTTCACCTATTGATTTTTATTGGTTTGATGCCAGATTTTCCAAACTTTGCACAGTCAGTCACTGGGTGACTACGCATTCAGGTTTTTTTTTTAAACCTGCAAAGTGGGAGGGGCCAACAGCAGCCAATCATATTGTACCCATTGACTTTTATGGGGAAATTTAAACTGCTGCCAATCTTACAGCTTTGAGGCTACACTCCCCAAACTTGAATCACACCGTCATGGGCTCAGCCTGAATGAAAATATGATGATTGTTGGATGCCAAAAAGTGGGCAGAGATTTGAACAGCCAATCAGATTTTACCTATTGACTTGGCAGAAATCCAACCTGCTGCCATTCTCACAGTATTAACACCAGGGTCCCCAAACTTTTCACATTTGGTCACTAGAGGACTACAGTTTTAGTTTTGAAAAAGTGGGCGGGGCCACCAACAGCCAATCAGATTTCACCTATTGAATTTTATTGGTTTGATGCCAGAGTTCGCAAACTTTGCACAGTCAGTCACTGCGTGACTTTGTACTCAAGGTTAGAAAAAGTGGGCGGGGCCGCCAAAAGCCAATCCCATTTCTTTCATTGTTTTCAGTGGGGAAATTTCAACTGCTGCCATTTTCACATGTTTAATGTCAGGGTCCCCAAACTTTGCACAGTTTGTCACTAGGGGACTATGTTCCAAGTTTAGAAAAGTGGGTGGGGCCAACAACAACCAATTAGATTTCACCTATAGACTTCATATGTTTAAATTTAAACTGCGGCCATTCTTTAAATATTAATACTAAGGTCTCTAAAGTTTGCAGAGCTAGTCACCTGGTAACTGCAGTTCAGAGTTAGAAAAAGTGGGTGGAGCCAACAACAGCCAATAAGATTTTATCTATTGATTTTCAATGGGAAATTCAACCTGCTGCCATTCTCACAGTATTAACACCAGGGTCACTAGGGAACTGCATTTTTAGGTTTTAAAAAGTGGATGGAGCCACCAATAGCCAATCAGACTTCACCTATTGAATTTTTTTGGTTTATATTTAAAATGTTGCTTTGCTCACACTATTTATGTCAGGGTTCCCAAACAAGTGGGAGGAGCCACCAACAGCCAATCCATTTCCACCCATTAGATTTCATTGGTTTATATTTAAACTGATGCCATTATTTAAATATTAATTCCAGGGTTGTTAAAGTTTCCAGAGTTAGTCACTGGGTATTTGCCATTCAAAGTTGGGGGAAAGTGGGCGGAGCCACCAACAGCCAATAACATTTCACCGATTTACTTTCAATGGTGAAGTGTAAAATGCTGTCAGCCTCACAATGAATGCCTGAGTCCCCAAAATTTGCAAAGTTGGTCACTGGGGGACTGCAGTTCAAAAATAGGAAAAGTGGGTTGGGCCACTAAGCCAATCAGATTTCATCCATTGAATTTTATTAGTTTAAATTTAAAATGCTGTCATTCTCACACTATTTATGCCAGGGTGCCCACTGTTTGTCACTGGGTGACTTCGACTCAAGGTTAGAAAAAGTGGGCGGAACCACCAATCACAATTCACCTATTGACTTTTACTGATTTAAATTTTAATTGCTGCCGTTCTGTAACTATTAATCCTAGGGTCCCTAAACTTTGCAGAGTTAGTCACTGGGTAACTGCAGTTCCAGGTTAGAAAAAGGGGGTGGAGCCACCAACCGCCAATCAGATGGCGTTGACTTTCAGTGGGGAAATTTAAGTTGCTGCCATTCAGACACTATTAAAACCAGGGTCCCCAAACTTTGCACACTGGTTTTTACTGTATAACTGTGCTCCAAGGTTAGAGAAAGTGGGCAGAGCCCATTCAGTGACTTCATGTTTTTCAACCCAACCTGAAGTTTGTTTTCAAACTTCCCTTTCTAGTTTATACTAATACTTATACTGGAAACCTGATTTACATTTTTTGGGGTTTGTTTTTTTTTTTGCTTTATGTTTTTCCAGTTTTTCTTGTCTGGTTACAGTTTTGTGTGTAAAGTGGTTGTGGGAGCTGTGGCTGACCATTTAATTACATTTGCACTTTGGACAAACATTGCAGTGATGTTTCTGAATTCCAGGAGAAGATCAGAATGCCTGTTATGTGATGCCTTGTCTGATTATTCATTGTGGGCTGGGCAAGATTTGACAAAGCTTTGTGCCACATCTATGAATTATCAGATATGAATATATTATCATACCTCCCAACATTTCATTGAGAGAAATAGGGAAAAAAATATGTGACGTGAGTAGTGCGGCAAAAATGTTTTGGCCACGCCTGCTTTGTGACCATGTCCCCACATGCCACACACACTTTACATGCCCCAGATGTGCCAGTATAATCACTAAATAAAAAGAATAAAGGACATATTAACTTCAAACGTGCCAGTATGACTACATTAAATTGATAAAGGCATATTAACCCCAGACATGCCAGTAAAATTACTAAATGAAACTGATAAAGGGAATATCAACTTCAGACATGCTAACAGTTCTGTGCATTTTCCAAAGTTATAAACAGGGCCAATTCCAGTGGTACATAAATCTATGTTATTTCCTTCCATTCGTAATCAGTTGAAAGAAAACAATATTAATGTACCACTAGAATTTCTAGCCATATTAACAAGGCCAGCCTAAGGTTCCCAAACTTATAAGGGCCCCTTTTAAGCAGGGCCGGATTTCTATCCTGGGCGCCCCGAGGCCGCCCCTGTGGGTGTCCCCCCTGCTCATGCGCGAACGCGCCCCCCAGTGCGCATGCGCGAACACGCCGCCCCAGTGTGCATGCGCAACGCGCCGGCTCCCCATTGCGCATGCGCGAACGCTCCTTTAAACTCCCATACGGAGCAGTGGGGAGAGGTCCCGACTGCTCCGTATGGGAGCCAAATTTAAAAATGTTGTTGCGACGGGGCGGCATGCCGCCCCTAAACTTCTGCCGCCCTAGGCCCGGGCCTTTGTGGCCTCTCCACAAATCCGGGCCTGCTTTTAAGTGTCTGCTAGATTTTATGAATGGATCAGTGATACCTCTGTCTTTTCCTGCATGCTATGCTCTGCCAGAGATTCCCAGGAGTGAGAGATATATGTTAGGGGTGGAAAGGTGAAACTGCCCAGCACACAAATAAAGACAGCAGCCTCTTCTGCCTGATAAAAGACAGAGTGCACCCTCAGCCCCTGACCTGGGTGAGCAAGACCAAGGAGAGGAATGCGAGCCAATGCCGATAGTTGACCCTTGCCTGTCACAAATGCTTCTCCCAGGACAATTAAACATCAAGGTAAACCTGTGAGCTTGAGTGTAGCAGGGGAGATTCAAGAGTTAAGGGGGCTTTATTCCCCGGAGCAGAGCAGGCACAGCAATCGATTAAATGGCAATGCTGAGAAGCGGGACATCTAACATATAGATAGATATATAGATATCTTACCAAAAAAGTAAATAAAACTAGCAAATTCCACTCTCCACAATGGGAAAAATTCAGGGTCGGACTGGGGGGTGAAGGGCCTACTGGGGCTCCCGCTCAAGGGACCCTGCAGGTGCCCCCCTAACCCCCCTCACAGAGCCCCCCACCCGACGGGGAGAAACAGTCAGGCAGGGGGAGATCCGGCAAGGGTCGGCCCAGTCCAACCCTGGAAAAATTCACAACTCCTTGTACTTTGCAAATGATAATTTTCTAGAGAAAAGGTCAAGTGACATCAGCTTCAAAGTCTGCTGATAATATACTTCCTGCTGCTAAAGCTAATGGTTGCTGGCAGAGACAATAGCAATGCCAACCTATACCGCCAGGCCTTTTGCCATTTACATCCAGGGCATCTACCTGTCACTGCACAGATTTCACCCCAAAACCCTTGTGTGCAGTTTTCAGGCCAAAATCCACCCCATTTACACAGTGACGGACAGCTTAATGGTGGGGGGAAATGACACATCTGAAATTAGCTTTAAAAATAACTCTGGTAATGATAGGAAAAGCTTTATTACATTTTTTTATTTTCTGCCTCTGCAGCAATTTCTTTGAAGAGTAAAATACACGTAAGGGCTTTTATCTAATCTAACGTTGTAAAGGTGGACAAAGCAATTCTTTGTACTTCTTATGTTCTTGGCAAAAAAAAGTCAAGGTTTATTAGTGTTTAATGAGGTCAAGCCACATTGCTTCCTCCAGCCTGTATGATATACCTGAAGTTCTGTGAAGATGTGTAACATGTTATAGTAAGAATGCTGCTCCTTTACTCCTGAGTATGGTTGTGTGCTATTCAGCATACAACAGGCACTGGAACTATACACCAAATTCTGATCACAGCTAACTGCACCATGAAAGCTAGTTAGACACAGGTAACCACACCTTTTTGAACCTCTCATGAAGACAAAGTATTTAGCAGTTTCTGTTAAAAGAACAGTATACAGTATACAGTGGGAGCTTCACCCTTTATCAGTCACCCTTGCCTGTACCTAAAAAGGTTTGCCTGCTGCTTTGGATAGTTAACATCAAGGATTCCAATAAAACGGGTCCCCGTGATCTTTACAGTTGGCCATCATCATTCCTCTAAATACAGTAAAACAGGGATCCCCAACCTTTTATACCCGTGAGCCACATTCAAATGGAAAAAGTTTTGGAGAGCAACACAAGCATGAAAAGAGTTCCTGGAGGTGCCAATAATTGGCTATTTAATAGCCCCTATGTTGACTGGAAGCCTACAGAAGGCTCTGTTTGGCAATTACACTGGGTTTTTATGCAACCAAAACTTGCCTCCTAACCAGAAATTCAAAAATACGCACCTGCTTTGAGGCCACTGGAAGCAACATCCAAAGGGTTAGAAAGCAACATGTTGCTCACTGGTTGGGGATCACTGCAGTAACATATATAGTTACATAAGGTTTAAAAAAAAATACCAGAGTCCATCAAGTTTAACCCTTCCAAGTAAACCCAGCACACACAAACCTATACTGACTTATGTACTCACATACATAAACCATATATACCAACATCAATACTAACTGTAGATTTTAGTATCGCAATAGCCTTGGATACTATGCTTGTTCAAGAAATCATCCAGGCCCCTCTTATAGGCATTAACAGAATCTGCTATCGCAACCTCACTGCCCTCACCGTGAAAAACCACCTACACTGCTATAAATAAATCTATTGGTGCATGTATAGCCAGCTTTAGTTAAGGTTCCCTGAGAAAATAGCTAAGAACCATTGTTTACACAGTTAAACCCTTCACCACCACATAACATTTATCTCTGCTCTCTGTAACATGTGTAACTATATTAACCTGCAAACTGGATGAGCTAGAGATAAAATTATATATATGACCACTATTAGATTGAGGTCAGGGGTTTCCAAACTTTTTTACCCATACAAATGTTAAAAGAGATAGGGAGCAACGCAAGCATGAAAAATGTACCTGGGGGTGCCAAATAAGGGCAGTGATTGGTTATTTGGTAGCCCCTCTATGGAACCACTGGCGCTGTTTATCAGTACACCTGATTTTAATGCCTCCAAGGAAGAAATTCATAAATAAGAACCTGTTTCGAAGGCACTGAGAGCAACATTCATGGGGCTGGTGAGCAACGAATCACGAGTCACTGGTTGGGGATCACTGGGTTGAGGCTGACCAAAATGTTTTGTTAACTGATTTGAAGAGAAGGAAAAATTATTATAAAGGTAAGTGATCTCTTATCTGGGAACCCTATATCCAGAAAGACTGTTTCCTCCACACAACCTGCAGGCTAATAGAGCCAACACGCTGGTCAAGGGAAACAAAAGGTTTTCTTTTTTAAGTGTACACAAAGCCACCCACACTGGGAATATTATCAAGGAGCCAGAAACATTATCATGTGATTATGGCGCATTATAAAGTCATACAATGCACAGTGCTGACATCATCACACACGCCTCTTTGTCTGGGTTTATAACCTAGCAAAGGTGGCAACTCTAATCCGTAACCAAATAAATCCCTCACATTTGTACATGTCCCCAAGGAGTCAGTAGACTTTTCCAAAATCAAAGTAGATGCTGTCCACAAACGATTTGCCCCACTACAGGAATGAATGATTTTAACCTTAAGGCTCCTCCTTCCTTACTGAGTCACTTGAGCTGACTTGATCCTATGCCCTCCTCATTACTAAAACGGTATGCCCATGCCCTTATTCCAGCTCTTACTCATATATTCAATTTCTCTCAAGCTTCTGGTACTCTGGTACTTTCCTTTCTATTCAGACCCTTCATGCCAAAGGACACTACTATTTATTATAGAGTGACATCAACATCAGAGCTTTGCTTTTGTTTTCAAGGTGACCGTTAAAATGTAATTGCTGATTGGCTGCTAAGGCTGCTGTTGGCTTATACACTATAATAAATATGCCCCCTCTCTTTAGGAGACCTTATTTTTAAATTTGGCCTTAAGGGTGGATGACCTTCAAAAAAACATTTTTATATGGCTTTCCATCCACTAAACAAGCATTTTTTTTTCAAATACATAGGCCCTATCAAAAATAAGTGGACCGCAATAAGCCTTTTTCATGATCTTTCTGATGTAGTCTGATGCATCTTTCATCATACATAATATGGGCACAGCCTGCTTCAAGCGCTAATTCCAATGTACCCTATTCAGTATATTTCTATTCACCGGACTGCATCCATGCTTGAAGCAGGCCCTGCCAAAACTAAGCATGGCAAAAGGTGCACATAGGAAGACTGAAATAGAAAGTTAGTGATCTTCTGCGTCAGAAAAATCTTTCAACAGTTTTATTGCAGTCCACTGGAAATTTGTGAGTTGATATCTTGAGTATTGTTTTCTTTATTTTTTGGTAATGCAAATATATCAGAAAAATGCTTGCTAAGGGGAGAAAAAACTATACACAAATTTAATTTCAAATGTAGTTTAAATTATAAAATGTAATGTAATTTAAAAAAGGGGGCCCAGAACAACATTGTTACACCACTGCTGCAGTCTAAAACTAACCAGTCTCACTGACTGCCACCTCTCTGCCCTTCAATAAATCTTGAACTCTGCTGCTAGAATCCTCCCACTCTCCTAATAGAACCTGTTCGGCTTCAAGTAATATCTTCAGCATGGCTGCCTGTTAAGCAAAGGATAGCATACAAAATCTTTCTGCTAAAATTTAACACCCTTCACTCCTCTTCTCCTCACTACATTTCTTTACTTGTCACCCTGTACAATCCTTGCGATCTCCCCCACTCCAATAAGAGCCCCCTTCTTTTTACACCATCCACGCCCACTGCCATCTTTGTCTTGCGGCTCTGAACACTCACTCAATCTCTTTAAAAATAAAGTCAGATCCTACCTTTTAAGACAGTAGAACATATTTTGTTTGGTCCAGGCCTGACACTTTGCCCAAACCGCTGTAAATTTTCCCTGTGTGCCTATATGTTATCCACCTGCTTGATTGTATAGGGCAGGGACCTCCTTACTTTATCTCTCTATACTTATACATATTTATTACTATGCTAGTATTTATTATTATACTTACTCTACCTGTGTGTACTTTTCTACTGTACAGTGCTGTGTTTTCAAATAGCTTCTTCTTTGATGGTGTGATTTATAATGAGCCATTGATATTTTTTACTCATTTTCTTCATCTCTGTCTAAGAGACAACATTGGTTGTGATGTTCTGTAAAACTCACTGCTGCTAAGCTTACTCCAGTTCTTACTCACATCTTCAACTCTTCTCTGGCTTCTGGAAGTTTCTTCTCTTTGTTCAAACAGGCCTGTGTCACGCTGGATCCATCCTGCCTCTCTAACTACTGTCCTGTCTTGCTTCTACTGCTTGCCTCCAAAATCTGCAATCCGCTGCAATCTGGTTTTCAGCCTGCGCACCCTACTGAGACAGCGTTGTGCAGAGTTACAAACGATCTTCAGGTTGCCATAGCCAAATGTCACTTTTCTATACTAATCCTCCTCGATCTATCGGCTGCGTTTGATACAGTCGACCACTCCCTCCTGATGCAAATTCTGCATTTGATTGGTATCTGTAGTCAGGCTGCATTCTGGATCTCTTCCTACCTCTCTAACCGTTCATTCACTGTCTCCTATGCTAACAAAATCTCATCTCTTAATGTGGGGGTACCCCAAGGCTCTGTACTTGGGCCGTTGTTGTTCTCCCTTTACACGATGTCCTTGGGAGATCCTATATGTTCATTTGGCTTAAAATATCATCTGTATGCTGATGATATCCAAATTTATTTTTCGACCCCTTCATTAACAGTTGAAACTGAGACATAAATCTCTAACTGCCTCCTAGCTATCTCCAGTTGGATGAACTGCCACCTCAAATTGAACATAACAAAAATTATCTTTCCGCCTAAGCCTGGTCCTATCCCCCCATTTACTATATCTATTGAAGGCACCCTCATCAACCCAGTCCATTCGGCACATTGTTTGGGGGTGATCTTTGACTCCTGTCTCTCCTTCTCTGACCATATTAACACCACTGTCAAAACCTGTCACTTTTTCTTACCCAATATTGCCAAAACCCGTCCCTTTCTTTCTACTGCAACAGCTAGGCTGCTCATGCATGCTCTCATCCTATCCAAACTTGATTCTTCTCCTCTCATCCAGGAGAGTTCAAACCCTTCCCCCGCTGAAGTCCTTATCGTGGATTCCTATTAAACAAAGAATGCCTTACAAACTCCTTCTCAGTCTTTTTAAAACTAAACTTAAAGACTACCTTTTGAAACACCCACTGTGACCTACAGCACTTATATTTGCCTATTTGTGTCTGTAAGTTACACTCCCATCTAGATTGTAAGCTCTACGGGGCAGGGACCTCCATCCTCTTGTGTCTTTGACTCTTAACTTATTGCAACTGTATCTTGTATTTATTTGTATTTATTGTTATACTTTATATTTATTTATTATTATCTTAAATAAAGATATACATACATACATACAAAATACACACATAAATTGTTTTCATATATTGCTGAATAGTAATCATTGGATATGCATACTGGAGGAAATCTGTGTTGCTGCTAAATACTAATTAAAGGACATGTAAACCCTCCACAAATCACTTAGGATTCCCTCTCCTGCTCTAAGCCACTAAGCCCTCTCCCTTAGCAGTTGGCTTTGGCTCTTGGCTAACTGAGCATGCTCAGTTCTACTCACCTCAGGTTACCAAAGACACCCACCAGTCTAGCAGCCAGTGAAGAGACGGCACTGCTGGTTTCCATAGAAACTCTTCTCTAGCTGTGCACTAGCTGTGGAGGGAATATATGCACTACAAATGGTAGGAAAATGTGGGGTGTACATGCCCTTTAAGTCTGCAATATCTGGATTACATATCTGTCTAATATTAGACTGTTGAAGTGGCAAATCTAATCCCATACTATGGGTAGCAAAAGTCAGGAAGAAACAGTAAGAATCTCCATTTAAGGTTAAACAACAAAACAAAACAACAATGAAGTACTGTCGGGCTGGTTGCTGTTTTTGTTTTAAAGGAGAGGGAAAGGCTAAGTCACTTGGGGGTGCCAAAATGTTAGGCACCCCCAAGTGACTTAACCCTTTCACTGCCAACAACGTACGGCGTACGTTGGTGCAGTAAAAGGCTTTATCTGCCAACAACATGCCCCGTACGTTGTTCGGCAGATAAAGGTACTCTCTGCAGAAGCGGCATGTGCCACTTCTGCGGAGAGTTTTTAGCGATGACAGCCCCCTGGGCAAGGAGCCAGAGGGGCTGTCATGTCGGCCCTGAGACACGATCGTCGCAGGGCCGACCCCCAAGCAGCAGACGCGATCGCATCGCAAAAACTGTCTGGCAGTAGAAGTTCCGCTTTGACCAAAACGGCTGGCAGTGAAAGGGTTAAATTGCTTGCTTTGTATCCCAGCTGGTGCCCCTGTTAGGAGAGAACAGCACCAGCCCGGGGTACTTTGAGCGATCGTTTCCTTCTTCCTCTTTATTCTGCCGGCACATGCGCAATAGATGGAAAAGCCAACTTTGTTGTTAAGTTCGGCTTTTCACTGTACTGCGCATGCGTGCAAAACAGGAAGAAGGAAGCGATCGCTGCTACCCTGGGCTGGTACGGTTTTCTCCAAACAGGGGCACCAGCCAAGGGTACAAGGTATGTGATTTAACATTTTGGCACCCCCAAGTGACTTAGCCTTTCCTTCTGCTTTAACAACCTCAGCTAATAAATAAGGCACATTATTTACCATACTTGTCTTGGGATTTCTTTTAAATCAAATCACTTTAAAAAATCACCCATCTTTACATTCAGTTGAATTAGAAAAAGATGGGTTGTTCATTATATTTCCAAATGCTAATGCATTGTCTAAATTATTTTTTTTCTTTCCCCTGTGGATTCTCTAGTTTGATATATCTGTCTCATTATTACATAATACTACCTAATCCATACGTAGAAATCTGTCTCATTATAACATAATACTATCAGGTACTTCTTTTTTCATTGCCACCCACAATAACTTTTCAACTCCCACTACGTTTTCCTGACACATTCTTAATAAAGGGCTTCACCACTCATTCTTAGTATGCAACCAGCACTCCCAAATAAATCATATCTATTTCAAACATGTTAAAAATCCTGATGCCAGGAGTCCACTGGTTTGGAAATATAATCCTTGGCTCACATGGTGGTCTTTTTCTGTTGGACCTCATGTACTAAAGCCACACAAAAACAGAAGATTTCCCTCTTTAGTTGTTACCTCGATTACAATGATATTTTCTAAATCAGAGCTAAATTTCACTTTTCAGATGTATGCCCTGAACAAAATTAGCTTTATATTTGGTATAACTGTAGAATATTGTGTGACAGCTTTGCCAGGTTGCCCTCTCACAAATAGCACTTACCCAAATAATTCCCTATACCATCAAAAAAGATAAAGCTGGCATTTTAGCTTCTTTATGTAAAAAGAAAAACCCCACTTTTAAATCTCTTTCATGTTGCTTTTCTGGGAAATATATAGCTTTTGCAGCCATACCCACATTCACCTTGACTTGAGCCGTTCATGCTGCAAGTGTTTATACAATACACAAATCTACAAATTATTCCATGTCTTTTACAAGTTTATATTTTAGTATTTTTATTATTTTGCGTGTTTTTAAAAGGAAATAGTACAAGGGGATTTTCAGGTAAAAAAAAAACCAAGTAGCATAACAAAGTCTGCCTTATCACTACAACCAGCAAGGTGACAACATTAAAACAATTCTAATTGCTTGCCTGGTCTATTACATTTATTTGTGCCTATTAAAGATGAAACCTTGAATTTTCACTACACTGGCAACTACTCACAGCAAAATGTATCATTGACTTTAAAGGACAATGAAAGGTTAAAGGGGACATATAGGATAAATGGGAAAATGCTAATTTTGTAGGCAATTATGAATAATATACGGTGCTGGTTTCCCTTTGGGCTAAACATTAATCCTTTCTGTAACAATGGCCCCTTTATTGGAGCTCCCTATATATCCTATCGCTTCTCTGTCCAGTGTGAAATGAAGAGTGGGCGTGTCCTAACAGTCCCTGCCAGAAGCACAGTAGGAGGGGGAGAGCCAATCACAGCCCTGCAGTCACACAAGCAAAGACAGGCTTCAGTTTCCTATCAGGTCAGCCTAGCTGCTGATTGGTTCCTATCCTACAGTGCAGTGTACGGAGGACTGGCGGCTCCCCAGCTGATCCAGAGAATTCAGCCAGCAGGAAGTGGAACAGATGGGCGGGACTAGTGGGGTTTTTGTGGAATTTCTCAATAAATCAGTCAGAAACACAACATTTTTTTTTTGTAACTCAAATTTTTTATTTGAAAAATTATCATGTGAAATACATAGTACATATAAAACATTGCTGGTTAGGGCATCTTGGTAGTTTGTACGTTGTACTTTACTTTTAATACATATATGAAAATAACATAGGTTCAACAGTTGTAGAAATAATAAAACAGTGCATATTCTGATCCAGATCCTGTTACCTTGTGTGTCTTGTGGTTCTGCAACCCCTATCTTTGTTAAGGTGTGGTTTTTAGTTTCCATCTGACATATTGTTTGTACTTGTGTGAGTTTCTGGATTCTCCCATGTGTTTGATGCTAAGTAGGCTTCCCAAGGCGACCATATGTTATCATTTAATTGCACATTATTAGTTATAAAGGCAGTCATAGTTTCAAATCGTTTACTGCCCTCCACCCTTGTTATAACCTCGGATATGTTGGGGATATTGTGTGATTTCCACTTGGAGGTGAGCGCTAATCGTGCAGCTGTTGTGATGTGGTTTACAAGTTTTTGAACTGGGCGTTTGAGTCTCGCTATGGGTTGTCCCAGTAAAAGGTGAGGTGGTTGGATATTTAGTGACATTGCAAGTACTGAGGTGATGAGGTTGCCTACCTCTTTCCAGTAGCTTGTTACCAAGGGGCATTGCCATAGTATGTGGCTTAAGGTTCCTCTGGCTGTGCATCCCCTCCAGCAGTGTGGGAGGCTGTTTGGATAAATTTTTGATAGCCTATCTGGTGTCATGTACCATCTCATCATTACCTTGTAGACGCTTTCTTTCTGCTGCGTGCAGGTGACTATGTGATTGACGTTGTCCCAAATTTTTGACCAGGTAAGGTCAGACAATTCTATCCAGAGGGCCTCCTCCCAATACCGCATGTAGCTATGTTTGGGGAAGGGGTAATGTTAACATCAGTTTATAGAGTTGGGATATTAAGCCCTTGTAGGGGAATGGGGAGCTCAAGATTTTTTCATATGGGGTCAGGGGGTTAATTGCGGTTGTGCCCAGTTTAGAGTTTATAAAGTGTTGGATTTGCAGGTATTCCATGAACTTATCTTTGACCCATTTGTACTTCTCTTTGAGTCTTACATAGGGGTAAAGTTTATGATTTCTTGGGTCCATAAAGTTATGGATCTTAGTCATATTGATTGGTGCCCAGGTTGTTTTGTGATTCCAGAGGAGCCCTGGTGAAACACAACATTTTTAAGCACAATCCTTCTGTATCTGGAGGAGTATAATTCTCTGGTACATTCTTAATTTTTATAGGATATGTCTCCTTTAATATAAATTAAAAGTAAGTCTAAAGGCATTCTTTTTAAGTACTTACTGCATATCTAAATTCCCAGATCCCTATGGTGCTGGCAGCCTACAGCAGTGTGAAGACTGCAGTGGCATCACTGAAATCTCTCCTCCCTTCCTGTAGGTGCCAGCGGCACCTTCCTATTCTCTGAGCATGTGTGTAACTTGATCCTGTCTCCTGTTCTGAGCTACACATGCCCACCAGCCAATCAGAAGCGGATCTGGCAGAGGGGAGGGGCGGAGGGAATGAAACACATGTGCAGTATGAAGCAAGGAGGGAAAGGAAGGGAGAATACCTTTTTAGAGATGGCTGCCTGTTCTAGAAAATGTGAAGTAAGTGTGACTGAGTAAATATTTGATTAGGTGAGCCAAAAGTGTGGGTTGTATGCTTTATACATTTTGACTTTCATTCTCCTTTAAAGCTATCCATAACAATACACACACTCTATTCCTGTTGTGGAATACTGAATAAAAGGGTATTCTAGAAACATAATTAGCAATATTAAAGGCAGTAGACATGAATATGAACACTACAATAAGGAACTTCTAAAAGAGATGGAATGATTTGTAGACTTTTTTTAATTGCATGAAAGGCAAATGTCAAGGTGAAAGTGCGGACAGCTGCAAAAGACGAAAAAGAGTCTCTACTCCATATTTCTCAGTGATCCAACAAAGGTGGAGCAGATTCATCCTCTCTGGGTTCTATTCTGTCTCTCCACAGCCATGGGATGTTAAGTGCACAATATCATGAATATAACATAAGATGTGGCATGGGTGAAGTTACCTGGAAATATAAAATCTTGTGGACCATTTGGAACATGTACCTTGCTTTTGCAAGTGCCACTTGTGGTAGGATAGGACAGTGAGCTCCTGAAAACATTATTTTTCAACATTAGTTAGCTCCATAGGGACAGGGACTAATGTGAATAATGTATGATCCTTATATAAATAAAGAATAATAATATGCTTAGGATCATTGTCTCTATTTTATATAAATGCCGCTCTCAATTGATCTAGTTCAAAATCCACAAATGATTCACTTTCTTTTGAAACTACATTATAGTAATTTCATACATGTGCATATAATATATTATTATTATAATTACAACAAAACAACAACCTTCTAGAATGCTTCTAGTTGCTTTTTTATATAGGAAGAGCAACATAAACAAATGAAAATGATTGATTTAAATTAGCTTAGTAATTTTAGCATATCAATTATTGTATAAATTGGACTATACAAAAAAGTTTGAGGGTCACATTATAATAAAACAAAACAATGTCTGTGAAGCTCTGGGGATGTGCAAGATCTCTTGGAGGATATTGTGCCTGATCCTGTGTTTTTAGAAAGAGCTAGCACTGCGCAATGCCACTGCTTTCTGATAAGCTAGGATTTCTCCTAGTACATGTAACTGGAGTCATACTCAGACTTGAGTGCTATTCTTATATCTACCACTATATGGGGCATGGAAGCATTTTTAGCAATGCAGGAACCAGGGAGCTTCTATCTTGTTACCTGCACATTGTTCTGCTAATTGGCTGCTGGGGAGGAAAAAGAGCGGGGTCAGATCACTCCAACTTGCAACGCAGCAGTAAAGAGAGACTGAAGTTTATCAGAGCACAAGTCCCATGGCTAAAGGCACCTGGGAAACTAAGAATATGTCTTAAACTTAAAAATTAAATATAAAAAAAAATCTGCTGTTTTGAAAAACATATTTTAATGCAGGATTCTACTGTGATTTAAACTAAGGCATGTTGTAAAAAAAAAGCTATTGTTGCCACCTGACTGGTATTTTACTGGTAAAACATCATTTGCTAAAATGATGATTGATGCCAATGTTTATAATAGGGAGCAACAGATACACTAGATACGTAGTTCATTGCAATTTGGAACATGGCTGGCAGGACTCAGTGGGAAGTAACTCCTACATTTGTTTGACTTTGATTAGTCAGTGTAGAAAAGGGGAGAAAAGCAGAATAATAGAAATATAACATGGAGGGATGATGGCATGGAATTTCCTGGGACAACACTGGCATCCACCTAATAATGTAATCGGTGGGAGGTAGGGTTATTTAAGATGTTTTCAGAATGCCTAGAATAAAGAAATAACCTGGCAGTGGTTACTATAGCCTAAAATATTTGACAGGCATGAAGTTCAACAACTTGCAATGTTCTTTTGCCCTATTATTCATCCCCAATGCTAAAAGCATTTAACCCTAAAGTAAGGGGCCTGTGTCTGTTGCTAAGGGAAAATGCAAGCAAAGAGTCCTATGCTATAGACTCTGAGTAAAATCCAGTACAGGTATCGGACCCCTTATCTGGAAACCCATTATCCAGAAAGCTCCGGATTACAGAAAGCCCATCTCCCATAGACTCCACTTTAATCAAATAATTCAAAATTTTAAAACTGATTTCCTTTTTCTATGTAGAAATAAAACAGTACCTTGTACTTGATCCCAACTAAGATATAATTAATCCTTATTGGGTGCAACACAATCCTATTGGGTTTAATTAATGTTTTATTGATTTTTTAGTAGACTTAAGGTATTGAGCTACAAATTACGGAAAGACCCTTTATCCGGAATACCCTTGGTCCCGAGCATTCTGGATAATGGGTCCCATACCTGTACTGTCCTTGGGCTCTGATAGGGTTGCCACCTTTTTCTGTTGCTAATACCAGGCTTTGGGTTAGGGGGGTGGAATGTGATGTCATTTGGGGCTATATAAGGGCAAATGGGAGGGTAAAATGGACAGGCTGGGTAGAATTATACACAAAGAGAAAGAAAGATTGCCAGCGCTTAGTTTGCCTTAAAAAATTATTTTTACAAAAAATGAGGTGTTAGTACCACACTTTGGCCAAAATATGTAAGCTCACGTGCTACGTCAAGGCCCCTCACAGAATTATAGGCAGACCCATAGTCATAGTGATCGGCAGCATAAAGGGTAAAGGAAGGTAGGGATTTATAGGCCAATACAATTTTACCAGCAAGTACATTGTGCACATAAGTTAGCATTTCTCATTCTTTTTTATTCTGAATCTAAATCAAAACAATAATAGTAATAGGCCAAATAGAGATCAACAGTAGCAGAATACAATTCAAAAACAATAAATGAAAGATTAAGGGCCCGATTCATTAAATGTCGATAACGCTTATCACATACTTTTTTTGTGAATAAGTACCGATTCATCATCGTTATTTTCGCAATTGCGGTAATTATAGCATAGAAACAATACTAACACATGATTCATAAACACATATGAAGAGTTAAACGTGTAAAATGTGGCGATAATTACTGTGAAACTTAACGCCTCCCAGGAGTAGGCGTTACTGAACAAAATTGCAGCTGGTTATTGTCTGTGGTGACAAGATGGAGTTTGCAGTGTGATTTATTCATGTATGTGATTGCCCTAGAGTGATGCAGCCTCCAGTTTGCAGGGAAATGGTCGTTTTCAGAAAGTAACTGCTATGTGTGTAATATCGTGCACTAATATCAAGAGCGGTGAAAAATATTGCACGCTGCGGAAATTATCGGGAATGTGAAAAAATACTGCTTTAAAACGCTCATCGCCAGATAAATAACGCCAAGAACATCGCTTCTTAATTCAGACAAGTGTCCTTTTAGTGAATCGATCATTAAAGGACAATGAAAGGTTAATATAAATTAAAAGTAAGTCTAAAGGCATTCTTTTTAAGTACTTACTGCATATCTAAATTCCCAGATCCCTGCTTGCTTCTCTGAGATATGGTGCTGGCAGCCTACAGCAGTGTGAAGACTACAGTGACATCACTGAAATCTCTCTCCCCTTCCTGTAGGTGCCAGCGGCAGCCTTCCTATTCTCTGAGCATGTGTGTAACTTGATCCTGTCTCCTGTTCTGAGCTACACATGCCCACCAGCCAATCAGAAGCGGATCTGGCAGAGGGGAGGGGGGACGGACGGAATGAAACACATGTGCAGTATGAAGCAAGGAGGGAAAGGAAGGGAGAATACCTTTTTAGAGATGGCTGCCTGTTCTAGAAAATGTGAAGTAAGTGTGACTGAGTAAATATTTGATTAGGTGAGCCAAAAGTGTAGCGTTTTTACTAAACAATAGGAGGACTATTGGGCAGTATGCTTTTTAAATTTTGACTTGCATTCTCCTTTAACTCTAAAAAAATAAGAAGTGATAACATTGTTAATGCATGCAAAAAACATCACTTGTTTTATCGACCTTTAGTGAATCGGCCCCTAAGCATCTTAAAGGAAAAGTAACACAAAAATGTCAATTACAAATATACCTAAACAATTTTATTAAAATATATAATATATTATATTTGCAATTTTCTGAGTCGTTATTGAATAAATTGCACTACCTTGGATGTATAGGGCTTACCTCCCAACATTTTGAAAACGGAAAGAGTGACAAAAATTAATACAGTTGGCAGCACAGTGAATTTTGTGCCCACGCCCATTTTGCGACCACACCCCCTAAATGCCACTCCCATTTAACTAAATTTGGCAGGTTATTTAAAGTTTGGACACATTTCTGGGGGTTTTGGGGTCCTGTTTAATGTGTTATTACAGTTTTGCTAAAAAGGGCAAATTGTCCTTTAAGCTGCAAAGTCTCAGTTCCCCCAAGAGACCTGTTTAGCTTATTAGTTACAATTGTATCTCAGTGCAGGGGGGGCTTTTTACCTTTCTGGGCTCTCTGCCAAAAACTCACTTATTTAATTAAAAGTGAGAAACAATGTATCTAAGTGCAGGTGACACCTGTTAAGATTTCTGGGCTCTCTGCCAAAAGCTACTTTTAGTTAAATTTGTATCTTTTTTTTATTGCAGGCGACCAAAGGAAAATGAGGGACTTTTCAGTAAGAATCAGGGACTGTGGGCTGAGCTGTCAAAAGAGGGACTGTCCTGCAAAAATCGGGACAGTTGGGAGGTATGGCATAGGGCATAGTTAAAAAAGGCGTAAAAAATGTGTGCTGTACTTTTGGTTAAAACTGTTTCCTGCATTTCCTAGCATACGAAAAGCCTGCTTTAAAAGTGATTTAAAGGTTATTTCATGTCGGTTCAGGGAGAGGGATGGGCGATGGAGGCCTTCTTATCTCCTGCTCTGTTTGGGTTTTTGTGTGAGCGGGGCGCTGTCGAGGTTGTTCAGGGAGGGGGAGGAGGGGGAAGCTGACCGGAAGTTTGTTACGAGAGAAGCTGCAGCCTCAGCCCTATCAATATATGGTAATGTTATTTAATTAAAAATCTACTTATGACATTAACATTTCTAATGCTAATAAAAGTGTTTAGAAGGCATATGTTCAATGTGAAAAATTGGTGTTATTGGTCCTTTAAGAGACAAGAAGAGGTGCTTTCCCACAGAGTTTATTGTCTTATATTGGTTCTCAGCTATGAAGCAGCAGCACATACATCATTTCTAACTATGCCCTCTCTGAATGGAAGCTTTCCTGCAGTAATCATATAGTATCTAATGTTGTCTAGATTTTTATCTTTTTTAATCTTTTTATTTTTCATGAGGAACTCTGCCCCATCAACACTTTAGTACTAGGACGATTACAGTAGGGTTTTTACAGGACCAGCAACATAAAAACATTTCAAGGATTAATGCAAATTAGCCTAGCAAATGTTTGTATCCTGAATATTTAAAATACTTTTTTAAACCAGTTATCCACGTCTTTTAGTGAGGTGTGTCTCCTCTTCATTATTTATAAAGTGCCAGAAAATTATGCAGCGCTTTACATTACTTTGTAACAAGCAGGGATCTTACAATAATTTAACAAACAAGTGTTTACAGAGTAAGAATAGGATCGGAGGGCCATACTTGCAAAAGCTTGCAATATAAAAAGTTAGGCTACATTTAAAACAAAAGGAATATGGAAACAGTTTGGTGATTTATGATACATAAATAAATGTCTGATTAATAAAGACACATTGAATCTGCTTCCATAAACAGGTGGGTCTTTGAGGAGCGTTTGAAAGTTTGGAAAGAAGGGCAGACTCAGACAGAGAGTTCCAGAGACAGAAGCCAGAGAGAAGTCTTGCAGTCAGGAATGGGACAAAGTGAGAGGAGTAGAGAGGCGAAGGTCAGAAGCAGAGTGTAGGTTGTGTGAACAAGTGTATTTTGAGATCAGAGCTAAAATATAAGGAGGGGCTTGATTGTTAAGGGGCTTGAATGTGAGTGTTAGTAATTTGAATTTGATTCTAGAGAAGATTTGGAGCCAGTGAAGGGATATGCATGGGAAGGTGGCTGATGTGAAGCAGTGCAATAAATGAGTCTAGTAGCAGCATTTAGAACAGACTGGAGTTGTAAACGGCTAGGTGTTGGAATGCCTGCAAGGAGCAAGATGCAGTAGTCAAGGTGGGAAATAATAAGAGACTGAATAAGTGTTTTAGTTGTATCTAAACTGAGGTGTGGTCATATTTTGGCAATGTTGCACAGATTAATATAAAAAGATTAGGCAAGTGTTTGGATGTGGAGTAAATGGGCTTAGTTATCAATTTTCGAGTTAGTAAACTCAAGTTTGTTTATCTTGAATTTAAGAGCTCTAAAAACTCAAAGCATATTCCAAGCCTACACCCAAAAGCCTTACAACAACAAAACTATTGATATTTTTACATTAAAAAAATGAAGAAACTCTTAAAGTATATGAGTGTATCAGGTACAATCTACTTTCGCTAATTTGAAATCCTTTCACTAAACTGATGAGCCCATGGTACAGGCAAAAATAAACCTCCAGGTGGGATCTGATCAGCAGCTACCCTGACTTTGATTTAGGGTATGGGCATGAATTATCTTTGCTTAGGAAAGTTTTGTTGAGTGTTTTTCAGCTCCCCAAATGGGCAAAAAAAATTATCAGAATCATCCCCCTTTGGTTTTAATGGAAATCAGTTGCATTAGATGCACTCTCGGATCAGGAGATTATCACTCAATAATGCTGGCTGACGCATTTTAAAGTGATAACGGCCTGGCCAACGATTACAGGCAATTACCATAGTAGGAAAACAGCCCATGTACTAGTAACCTAAAAACTGAATTTAGAAACTTATCCACAGTGAAAAAAACTTTCTTAAAATGATACTGACATTAGAAATTAAAACTTTTTGTACAAATATAATATCATTCTTTTTGCATTCTCTTTTTCATTTCACCTTTAAGCATTTGCCCAATGCTTTTATATTACCTATCTAATCCTCCATGTTCCTCTGTGAGGGGCTGCCATATTTGTGGAAGAGTAGTCTGTTAGCATTAGAAATTCTAGAATTAGAAATAACAATTACTTACAAAAACAGATCTATTGATAGTCTCTAAACTCAGGATGCCAGGGTTACTCAAGATACTAGGGATGCTTAAAATACTTGGCATACTCGCAATACTTGGGGTACTTGATACCCAGGACACTGCACTTACTCAAAATACATGTGGGTACTTGAAATATTGAGGGTACCTGAAATACCTGGATGTACTAAAGATTCTCTGAATACAAGAGTTAATTCAGGTACTCTTAATATTTGGGGGGGTATATGATATAGAGAGCATACTTAGAATATTTAAGGTACACAGGATGCTCAACATAGCCATGATACTCATAATACTTGGGATACTCTCAATACTCAGGATGCCCAGGTTACTCTAGGTACTGAGAGTACTCAAGATACTTGGGATACGTTGGGTACTTAGTTGTTATGATGAAAGAGCATGCCAATAAATTATTCTCAAAGCCAAATAGGAGCACACACAAACACACAACACATAGTGGGTTTTGTGTAAATGAGGGAGTGGAACAGAGGCATAGAGGTCACACCAACATGCAGAAAGGAACCTTTATTTACGCAAGAAAAGCTAATGTTTCCATTTAGAAAAGTTCTTATAAAGTTCAAAGGGATTTTCCCTTCTTTGAAACAGACGCACTGTAACTAGTGTCACATGCTCCATGTTGCACACGCCCCACTGCAGTTGCTTCCGGCACAATAGTAAATGAGAATACAAGGGAGTTTTGGAGACAATTGCTGGGCAGCAAATAGTGGTGCGTTTTATGCAAACTTTTTGTTACATCAAACTAATTTTAAGAGGTGAAGTGTGAGGTGATGGGTTCAGTATACCGAAGAAAGTGAATACCAAAGCTGAAATAGTTAAAGTTCTCCAAGAGATTAAGAAAACAAAACAAGGGGCAAATAAAATTGGGTAAAAATGAGGGACATTAGACTGGTTGGATCTTAAGGAAAAAAACATCTTGAAGCTAAGAAAACATTTTTGTTGACTGCAACAGAACATTCCAAATTTGGGTGCAGCTCCGAGTGCTTTATTCAATGCTGCTGGTCACTGAGGTGACGAGTAACCGGCACAGACAAGATACAGTTTCTATATAGTTCAGTAGGTTCATTTCATATGGTACTGGGAACATGGCCGGCAGGTGTCAGAGGGAAGTGACTGCCAGTTTCCTACAGGCTCTTACATAAATTTGTTTGACTTGACAGTGAGAGTTATTAGAAAGTTATTCAGTGCATAAAAAGGAGAAGAGCAGAACAGAAATAGATCATGGAGGGACTACATTGACATACACATAACAATGTAATGTGTGGGAGGGAGGGTGGTTCTAGACATTTTGAGAAAGCCTAGCAAGAAATGGTAACCTGGCAATGGTTACTATCCCTTGAAAAAGTTGGCCGTCACAAAGCTCAACTATTCACAATATTCTTTTGCCTATAGATCATCCTCACTCTGCAAAAATCTTCAAATCCACCCTAAATATCGGCAAAAGATATTAAATAAAAAAAAAACAAGTATAAGTGTACATAAGAAAATCACTGAAAATATATCCAAAAGTACCATTTCACCTATAGAGCCCTAGGGTGCAATTTAGTCTGCTGGGCTCAGTAACCTCCATTTGAAAGCTGAAAACTGGTAGAAGAAAGTTCTAAACTGTATAATATACTACAAGTTAACATAAAGGTGAATGCCCCTTTAAGACTAAAGAGGTGTCTTCCTTCGTTTGATTGCAATTAAAAGAAAAAAACCTAAGCTTGTGTGGGCACAACATGTATCAATTTACACATGGTTCATTTACAAACACCAGGTTCAATCAATATGCACACAAACAAGCACAATGCTCCCATAAAAGACTTTAGAGCACCTTGTTTGTCCAGATGTGTAAAGAAGGGGCATGCACTATATCACTATATTCATTTTTTTTTTCTTCTCTCCAGCTTCTACCTTTTACTGTCTCAACCTTTTCTGCTGATCGCTTCTTTCCCCCTGCCCCATTTTACCATCAATTTACCAATTTTTTTCACCATTCTTTTAAGGCCTCTCCTTTATTTCATACTTCTCATTTTGCTCACTGCTTTTCTTTTTCTTTTCTCCTCATGCCTTTAACAAATCCTATACCTTTAGACTGAAATACTTAACCAACGCATAGTTTATATTATATTAAGTGACCAATTAAAGAAGGGCCACTATTAAAGAATCTTACCAGTAACCATGTATATGTATATCAGTAAGTATTGCCCTTTTATATTGTTTATATCGAGTCACCATTTTGAGATCATCCGTGTGCTCCCTCTGAGATCATCTGACAGGACATAATGTAGCTCTAACTGGAAGAGCTCTAACAAGAAGAAGGAAAGAACTTAGGCCACATTAGCCTAATGGACAAATTTGTACATCTGGGAGGTTGCCACCTAGCAACAGCTTGTGGGAGAGTAATACACACCTAGTAGTAGCTTTCATAAATGTTACTCTCTCCGTTTCTGATGGCTTCCGGTAGTGCTTGACATAGGTTTTAGATGAGGACCATCTAGCGGCTTTCATGATTACTGGCAAGGAAATAGCTCTAAGTGCGGCTTTAATTGCTGCTGCTGTTTTTAAAGAATGACCTTCGTATTGAGAAGAGTCAATCCCCGATGAAGTCATGGCTGACAAGATCCAGCCTCTGATCTGACTTCTTTGTCACCAGAGGCATATGAGAGGTTAACTTCCTCAGACTCCCCATCAACTAACTTTGGAGTGAGGTCCAAATTATCTTCATCCAGCAGGTGAACAGGCACAGCTAGAGCTCCCTAACTGGGTCTCTTTAACTGAAGAGCTGTCCTTTGAAAGTCTCTTGTGTTTGCCTCCAAGCAGAGTTGAGACAGGTTTCTGTGCATGTTTGGTAGCAGAAATTGACTTTAAACATGCTTATTGCCATGTTTAGGACTGTGAGGGGAAGAGTCTCCTGAGGAATAGGATATAACTGCCCACAATCCTCCTTCTCTTAAACTGTGGCTTATGTATCAAAATCTCCTCTTCAGAGGAAGAAAATTAATCCCTCAGGCATTATTGGCTGCTTTAAGAATAGACAGCCCCTTTGTCAGAAGACATGGAGTCTGTTGCAGAAATAGAAACTGCATCCATCATCTTGCACTAAGGTAAAAAAATCTAACATCGGGTCCGGGTTCCTTGCCTGCCACCAATTAGAAGGCAGCATTTGCATGCTCCCTCCCCTATCAGGAAGTGGGCAGACTCAAACTGGATGCAGTGGGTAAGTTCCCGCACTTCTTTGGGAGGCTGCCATCATCTGCCACAAGCTGTTGCTAGATAGCAATCTCCCAGGATGAACAAACATGTATGTGTGCTCTTGGTTTGTTTGTGCGCACCATGAATTTTCTGATCCCAGGAGGCAGTCCTTGGTATTTAAATTTTTCTATTTAGGATTACACAGTCACACATACTACTAAAAAAAATATTTTTTTTATAAAAATGGTTTATTAGGTGTAGCAGGGTTTTAAATATGTTGCTGTTTTATGCAATATATTTTATTGAGACCTATATTGCTTAGGGGTATAGTTTTGCTTTAAGACTACCTTTCTGTTATGTTCTCATTTACCCTATCCCTGTACATCAGGGATCCCCAACCTTTCTTACTTGTGAGCCACAGTCAAATGTAAAAAGACTTGGAGAGCAACACAAGCTTCATAAAAGTCCATGGAGGTGCCAAAAGAGGGCTAAGATTGGCTATTAGGCAGCCTCTATGCACACTATCAGCTTACAGGGGGCTTTATTTGGTAGTAAATCTTGTTTTTATTTTACCAAAACTTGCCACCAAGTCCGGAATTCAAAAATAACTACCTGGTTTGGGGGCACTGAGAGCAACATCCAATGGGGTTGGGGAGCAACATGTTGCTCAGGAGCCACTGGTTGGGGATCACTGCTGTACATTCTTGATTTTTTTTTCCCCCTGTTGTCTTCTTTATATTTTCCACCCTTTTTCATATAGTATGTCTGCTCTCCTCTTCAGTTTACCTTATAATCCTCTATTCTGTTCACCAACCCTATGAATCCTAATGTCCTATTCCCTCATTTACAGATGGGTCTCTGCTCCTTTACCAAGGTATATAAAGATAATTTCTATCAGCACTTAACTGATGCACACAGCCTTTAGTTAAGTCTCACAGGAGGATAATGTACTATTTTCCCATTCCTTATGCACCATATCATATAGAAGAGCCAACAACAGAATGTTTCTGCAAGTCTTTATTTGGTCAATTGCACAACATATTTCAGTATAGGACCAACCCACCCTTTTTATATTTTAAAGTGGACCTGTCACCCAGACATAAAAAGCTGTATAATAAAAGTCCTTTTCAAATTAAACATGAAACCAAAATTCATTTTTATATTAACATATTCAAACCCATTATACATGCATTTTAAAATCCGAGCTGTCAACCATATACTGCCTGCCCCGCAGGCAATTACTTCAGCACTCACATTCCCCCTACCTTCTCACCATCTAATTGTGTAGCCAGTGCATGGGCAAGGGCATTAGGTCCCCCATTCTGGCACATACACACGATTTTGGAATGATACAAAGCTTGCCTTAATAACAGTGCCCACAAAATGGCAGCTGCCTGCTGGCTGTGATTGTATATTTCCAAGACTGAAGGAAGCAAGATTTATATCATTTATATAGTTTGTGAAGTTAATTTTGCTTAACAAACACAATAGAAAAGAAATTGGTATTATTTCTTAGGGCAACAGGTCCCCTTTAAAGGAATACTGTCATGGGAAAACATTCTTTTTTCAAAGCACATCAATTAATAGAACTTTTCCAGCACAATCCTGCCTTGAAATCAGTTTTTTCTTAAAGCACAAACATATTTTTTATATATAATTTTAAGATTTCACATGGTGCTAGGCAAATTCTTCATTTTCCAGGGTGCCAGGGCCATGTGATTTGTGTTCTGATAAACTTCAGTCACTTTTTACTGCTGCGCTGCAAGTTGGAGTGATATCTCCCCCCTCACCCCAGCAGAACAACGGGAAAATAGCAAGATAGCAGCTCCCAGTAGATATCAGGATAGCACTCGATAGTAAGAAATCCAAGTCCGGCTTGGGACTCCTCCAGTTACATGGGAGTAGAAGAAACAATAGGTTACCTGAAAGCAGTTTTAATGTGTAGCACTGGCTCCTACTGAAAGCTCAGACTCAGGCACAATGTTCTGAGATGGCTGCCTAAACAAATACTACAACTAAAAAATTACAAACAAAATTTTAAAATGTAGAGTCAATTATATGCCATGTAATTTCTAAATAAAAAATATACCATAAAAATCAGAATCCTTTAACCTGTACTGAAACCATGTTCTGCATATAGATAAATAAAGACACTTGTTTCCATATAAATTCTGTTGTTGGTTCTGCTAGCAATTGTTTTACACTGCTACCGATTCCACAGGGGCCTTACCAGTAACAATATAAGCACAACAGCAAGATATACAAACTGAGTGGTCCACTACCATCCCCTTGCATTGGAAAGGGCAATAAATTACCCTCTATAATGAATTACAATTTATAGTAATTTAGTTATAGGAATTTTAGTTAGCTGTGTTTTATAAAATTAAGACCATTTTCACGATTTATTGGTAAAACAAAACAAATGAAAGCTGAAAAGAACTTAGCCTGGGGTGTTCCCCCTTCAATCAAACACCATACCATTTTTTTAACCTGTTAATTTAATTTAAATCTTAATTTTTTTATAAATTAATACACTTCTATGAGCAACACTTCAGAACAAACGAAGGGTAAAGTCATATGATCAAATAAAGTTTCACTGGCTTGACTTTGGTTTTGAGGTCTTGGATTACTGTAAACTTATTGGATTCAAGTCACTGTCATCTTCTGTGTGGCCTAAATCAAAACCAACAGTCAACTGCCAACACTTTTCCGGATTCCTGCGTTTCTGCTCCAAGCTCCTTTGATTTGTTGCATAACTCCAAAGCGGAGATTTGTCCAGTGTGGAGCTTGCTTTCGAGATGAGAAGACTGCATCTCGGAGTATCTCTGTTAATATTAGAATAGGGCTTTCTGCAAAGGTGGTTCCAAATTCATTACACACAACCCCTGCAAACCTGAAACACCAAGTCTAAAAGCAAGGTCTCATTTATTGTGATAATTCTTTTAACCATTCATCTCAGACCTCGGACAGTGCCCTTTGGAATTCCTTGACATAAGAGATCATTGATCCCATAAAATATATTATATAAAAAAAAAAAAAACTTCCCTAAACCTGCCAGGGAGAGAACATTACAGTACAGTTACAGTTTTGTCCACTTCAGTATACAGTGCATCAATACTAAAGAATGTTGAATTTCCGTGTACAGGTTAAGTTACCCTGGACAAGTTTCCACATACGCCCCAACTCATCTGGAAGAAGTTTGTGTACAACCAGCATATTTTTAAAAAAACATGGGTCTTTGTTCATGTTGCTGTTTTTGTTCCTGACAATACCAAAAGTCTTAAATCCTTCATGATGGATAGGGTAGACCTTAATAACTTCCAAACACATCCCTAAGAAAACATCATCAATGGGATACAGTTCCAGTGTTTCAGATGCTTTGCGCAACTTCCTGACCAAAGAACCTGCCATTAGAAAACCTCCACCACCTGCATATGGAGGGTAGAACGTTTTATTATACAAAGCGGTAGGGATGTAATATTTGTTGTCCTTTCTACGTATAGGACGAGCTTTCTGCAAAACATCACCTACAAACAGGTTAGGGTTATTCTTGCCATCGAGAAACTCCAAGATGTTATTAGGGCTTACGAAAACATCATCATCCCCCTTAAAGATGTATTTCACATTCTTGCAGTAGATGTCCATCCACTTTAGAAAATGTACCTCTTTTAGGGTCAGATTAAAGAAGGAATCTAAAAAGTCCCACTGTAGAATGTCACCATATATTATATTTTCAAACTCTAGTAGTTTCTGGTAATTTGCTCTCTCCTCTGCTTTCATGGCGGTTCCCAGAAGAAATAGTGTCTTCACCTTTTTACCATCTATCTCTCTATCTTTACCCCATGTTTTACGGATCACTTGTCTGCGGTCATGCTGAGTAATGATGGACTTCACAACTATTAGTAGTTCAATATCCTCGCTGCATTTCTCTTGGTTGTTAATAATCATAGGAAAGTAGCGGCAATGACGAGAGAGAATGAACTGTTGAAAATTTGGTTCCAATGATCGGTACCATTCCATTTTGGTAAGATTCCAGTTGGGAGAACAGTTAGTAGAGTGAATATCCCACTCTGTTGGTTGCAATTCTGTTTTAGGAGTTGCTTCTGTAAGATCACGTTTGGCTTTGGCTTCCCAGAACCCATCTGGAACAGGATAAGTGTCTCTTTTTTGAGTGCTTAACATCTGGGACCCAGAATCTTTCTGTTGGTCCTGAGTAAACAGTCCAGGAGACGTCCCATTCTGAAGAAACGTAAAAGTGATCACCAGACAGAAAAAGAGTGCGGCACTTTTAAAGATTTTCTTCTTCCTAATAAGAGAAACATACATAGCATTTAATTATGTTTTTAGTTGTTATGCATAATAAAAATGCAGTGTTACCCTTACTTGTTACATACAAATTACAATTGTGTTAAAAAATGTGGGCATCATGGGGTAAATTACAGATTCATTAGTAAGCATTTGCTAAATTTGTTTTTTGTCCAGTTTTTTTTTGGTATTTTTTTTTTTTTAATTCTGAATTTATACAGATATGTTTCAGTTTGTTCTCTGTAGAAGCTGTGCTAACTTATTTTCACTTGAAAATCTATAACACTTCACTTGAACATTGCCCAAAGTTTTGAACACTGTTGTAAATGTCAGGTTCAACAGTAAGCTTTATTTTTCTTCTTTTCATTCAAAATAGCTTCACAAAATGAACAAATCACGCCCCCCCCCCCCCCCCAGTAGCTAATAGGCATGTCGACACTTGCATAACTGGGGATGGAAAATTCTCAAAGGGAGATTTTTTTATTACATTTTATGCATGAAAAATGTAGATACTATAACATTTAAAGACCTAATAGTACACCAATGTCAAGTTTTCTCTGTGACTGAATACATTACAAACAGTGTAGTTTGATGGAATGCATCTGAATGCAGAATATATAACAAATTCTATAGTTATATAGTTTACTAGCACCCTGCAGGGTTCCTTAAAGGTTAAGAGGATGGCTGCAATCATAATACCTTTTGTCCGGTATTTTGGTATGTAGGACTAGAGAGGTGAAGGTTTCTTATTTTGAACACCTTAAGGACGCCCCCATACACCCTGCATGGCAAGTTTACATTACAGAGAAGCCTCTTCAGTTTCGAGGCAATTAAATGGGGCTTTGCAATGAAAGGCGTCTTTCTCCTCAGTTAGCAGTAAAATGCTGGCTAACGGGAGGGAAAGGGACACGGGAATCAGACCCTGCTTTGTATGGATGGTCTGGCATCACATACATATGTACGTTGTGTGTGTGTAGGCATTCAAAGTGATGAAGTGCATACACACTTGTTAAGGATTTCATAAAGTAAAATTTCTCAAATACAGTCTCACTATGAAGGACATATTCATTTTGCTATTCATTTAAATAGGTTCTAGATTGTTAAACATTGAGACAGTTTATGTGGTTTTCTATTAAAACAAACCATTTTTATAAGGACTCTCACACGCCCAAGTCATTTAACAAATCAGCTCTTTTGTCAAAAAACTATTTACACAGGATACAATCGCACAAAGTTTAAGACATAACCATGTCACAATATAAATGCTTTTTCCAAGCAATATGACAGCTCCACTCACTTTATGGCAACTCAATTTAATTTTTGTAAATAAAGGTTTTATGATGAGAGATTTCATAAAATTTACAACTGTTTAAAATACTTAACAGAATATCTAAGCATGACAGACTGCAAGTGAATGTTTTCATGCCTCCTGTACTTTAGTTTGGACATATGTGTGTGTAACGCCTCTTTAAAGAGCACTTTTAAGATGGAGCCCTAAACATGCTGCAGAAGACTGAGTATATGGAATTTTAAGACTCAAAGCACAGTATATGTGAGAGAGCACTTTGCATTCTATACATCATGCTTATTTATATAAATGCAGACAATAGCAAGGTGCACTGGAATTGGGTATTATTGTTTGTGTGCTTCATTTACAGGCAGTTATATTCCCCTGCAGTTTGGTGTGGAGACTGGAATCTAGAGGCTTTAGATCCCCCCCAACAGCCCAGCACACTTACTGATATATTCTGTCTTCCCACACAGTATAAAATCCAACCCACACTCTAGTCACTAGAGGCAGTGTCCCTCGTCACATCTAAAATGCTTGGTACCTGGGGGTTTACTTGTAATACAGAGCACCATGCCTTAAAAGCTACTAGGAATTGTCTGGATATAAAGGGGAAAAAAACAAAATAGAAACCCAAATAGTTTAGCTTTGTTATAAATAAATTGCTTTATTAAATCAAAAAATATGAATATAACAGCAAATATACAGCAATTTGTTAGATAATAAAAGTCACCCTGTCCTTTATAGCATGCAGTATTTTTATACATGGCTCTTATGAGATCTTCACTCAAAATGTAAAAAAAAAAAACATTTTCAAAAAGTAAAATGTAATTATAGGTAATATATAAGATGATTTTCCAGTAATTGCCATTTAAAGCAGAATTTATCTCGTTTTAAATTCATGTATATTCTTTACATTCCTGCTACCTGATTAACCCCTAGAGAACTGCCTTCTTGTACAATGTTTCAAGAGTCAGAACCAGAGAACAGAAAAGAATACCCAAATAACTGCTTTTAATTGCATTTACAAATATCAAGAGTGTATTTTGAAAGGTTGCTTAAAATTACATTTTCGTTCATTATGCAAAATGGGTGGGTGTCTCATGTGACTGCCATAACCAACACGACAAAAAGCAAGACTGAACAGGGCACACTAGGACAGAAAAAAAATCCACAATATTTCAGCAGCTAAAACCTAGGACACCAGACATCTGTGTTCATTTCCTTTCGCTCCAGCCCCCCCCCCCCCCAGCACATTCCTAACACATTCCCTGAATAGAAATGAAAGAAAGATTCAGAGTTGCGTAGAAAGGACATATATTGGATACGAGGGCTGGTACAGCATTCGGAAGCCTCATCCACTGCTATGCCCTGAAGTTGGATGTGATTTCTATATACACTATTGTATCAATATTGATGCGGTCATAAAATAAAACCACCATAAAAACACAGTACTAGCACCACTAGTCAACCTCATCAGTAGTTCCTAGACCAGGGGTTCATTTGAAAACACTAAGCACTGAAATATTCTAAAGTGAATGGGATATTCAACTTAGAAAATTCTGGTCTGTTTGAACCAATGAGGTTGAACCGATTGATACTGATGAGGCTGACTAGTGATGGTGGTACTGTGTTTTTTTGTACACCTATAATACATGTTTGTGGAATCTAGTCATATTTTGCATTAGTGACATTTTTAAATGGGGCATTGTTTCAATATGTTTGGTCAAGGTGGACTTGATATTTAACATCTCCCCTTAATTAAAAAAGCTACATCCTGCTTCCTAGCCCCTACAGCTTTTGAGAGTTTGTAAGGGGTGGACAAGAAGGATAGGGATGGAGTAGACAGGGAAGCAGTCACTTTCTAAGATTTAAGTTCAAAGAATAGGGTGGAATTGTTCATTTGGTAATGGTGGTAGATTGGCTGTGCCTGCATTAAAAAGTAAAGGCTATCTGGCCATACCTTTACGGTTCCCATCATTCCTGCTGAATTTATCAGAAATGAAGAGGAGCTTCAGCGCCTTCTGGCCCTTCACCACGCACAGAAGATGACGTTTTCAAACTTACCCCCCACAACCAACTGAAATCCATAATATTTAGATATTGGACACACAGATAATCATATGAAACTTAAACTTTTACAATTTAAAGTGAGTCACTGTCAAGGAGAAAATATATGTATTTCCATAAGCCTAATGCATCACTTCTAAAAGCAGGTACCCGAGAGGTTTGTAAAGAATCAAACAGTGATCGATATTGGCACATAGTGAAATTAATTTAAAGAAAGGTTGGAGAACCGAACTGCTCTTTAATTATCCATGTCATAGGTCTTATTTTTTCAGCGCTTGCTACAAACAGGTTTCCTATCTCTAGTGAAACATCGAAATCCAAGGACTTTGGAAAAACCTGTCCTTCCAGTACTTCCAGCCAGGTCAAGCCTATCCCAACATACACATGAAAAGCAGTAATATAGGTCTTAAGCCTTGTTGCCCTCTGCATTCTCCCATATATGGAGGGGAAGCTGCTTTTGAAAGAATGTGGCTAACTATATTTTATGTTGGTATTAAGCTCATAACTGTATTGGTATTGTATTGTCTGGATTTGGGGAATGTGGATAGCGGGTATGTACAAAGAATCTATAAAAAAGAATAGCAATACACAGTAAAATGTACAGTTGCCTTTTTTTAATGCAGATGAATTACATGGGACCAAGTGGCAACAAAAAGTACTTTGTAGCAGTAACTAAGAATGTTCAGGTTACTACGGATACAGTCCATCTGTACCTGTCAAACCACAATCTGTCTAAACAAAAAATGTCCCATAATATAGAAACAGTAAATGTAGTGACATTTAAAAAATCTAAATCATGGCCACCACTCAAAATACTTGATAAGTTCAATGAGCCACACCAAGCCACAATCCAAAGCAGTGTCATGCATCACATGGGCCCATTTACTATCCATAATCAAATCTGCACTGGCAGTAATCCACAGCAAAAGAATAATAAAAGCAAAAAAAAGTTGATATTCAACTGCTCTTGTACAAAATTGTGTATACAAAAGGGATATAATGCTTCACTGGTCTTTCTTACACACTATTCTATTTTTCTTTAAATGCTAGGTTTTCTGGTTAAGTTTATATAGTAAAGGCCTTTATTACTACCCTCCAGCCCATAAGCCTAAATGCAGTTACAGTGAGAGTGAGTGAGATGTGTATACATATTTTATTTAAGTCTTGAGGTGTGCAAAGTTTTTTTTCTTATTGCATATATTTGGCACCTAGACATATATACACATATATGTAAACCTTATACATACATAACCTTATATACGCTGAAAGAATAATATCTACATTTAATCAAAAAAAAAAAAAAACACGTTTGATATCTTTTGTACACAGCTTGCGTAAGCTGTCGCCCTCTCAATGCAGTGTCTTTGCGTCAGTGAAACAATTGTATTACCTTTGTATAGTTAGAAAGGAAAGGTGGCTCCTGTCCAAGTTAATATTAGCTCTCCCAACTACCACTCCTTTAAAGGGACAGTAATGCACTTTTTTACATTTAGTTTGAATCTGAAACTCTTTCTTGGTAACAAATGTGGTTTGACCTGTCTTTCTGTGTAATAACTAAACCAATGGCATTCTAGGTAGTTTGTCTGTTATCTTCTATGTAAACAGATGCCCTTCTGCCCTATTCAACTATACCGGACCTGCAGTAGCAGAGATCTATCGCAGGCAACAGAACTGCTCGGTGGGTTCTTACCCCTATAGCCCTAAGGCTATAATAAATTAATAACAAATGCCCTGTGCATTTCTAAAGCAAACATGCAATCTTTGCCAATGCGGAATAACAGTACATTATATTTAAAAGCATATAAACACTGCAGATAACAAGGTTCTTAGAGAGGCAATGTACCCCCATAGTTTCACATGAATTCAGTGAATGGGGCTTGTGAGGAACATTCTTTTTGACTATTGCTTTAATTACCATAAAATATATATTTATTCTTGAGATAAACAGGCCAAACAGGGAGACTGAGGTTTTTCTATGTTTGGTCTTTGTAAAGTAGATTTGCAGGAGTCCATTTAGGGCTCTGGCACACGGGGAGATTAGTCGCCCGCGACAAATCTCCCTTGTCACGGGCGACTAATCTCCCCGAGTTGCCATGACCCGCCATCCCACCGGCGAACATGTAATTCGCCGGCGGGATGGCACACGCGGCGGCACGATTTCCCGAAATCGCCGAAAAAGACTCGCAAACATTATATGTGCGCAGGTAATCTAATTATCTACTTTGCAAGGAGCAAACATGGAGTAGCTTCTGTTTCCATGTTTATCTCAAGAAATAACAAAAAGAAAGGATTTTTTTGTTATAAAAATAAGTAAAAAGTATTTTCAGCAAAAGCTATATTCAATGATCAAGGGGGTGTACTGCAATTTTAAAAGCTTAATGGCTTGCTTTGAAAAGGTCATGTCTAATAAAACTTGGTAGGTATGGTGCAACCAGTGAAAACACTACAGCATATGTAGATAGAGCTATGCTAGCTATGGGAAAGATTAATAAAGACCATTCAAGATAACAGACCCCACTTTTACGCCTCACGCATGCTTCACTTCTTCCTTGATACTGTGGCAGACACCTGCTGAACAGTACCTTCCCATTATGGTATTGCTTTACAAAAGCTCAGTTGGCCCTCTTGTGAAAGCCAACCGGAGACTATTTACAGGCTCATACACATTGTGTTCTGTTTTTTGCAATGTTGGATAGGGAACAATAGATCCATATTGATTGTTTACTCAATGTGTAACTATAGCTAAATTAATAAAGACCATTGTATAACAGTGTATTCACAACGATTTTCTTTTGTTTATTTGCACCTGTAGAGTTTCTGTTTCTTGGTGCCTATGGTGTGTTTCACATGAAAGATTGACCAATCTGCAGATCTGTAAATGCATTTATAATTTCACATATACTGATGCTGCTTTTTTATCAATCTAATTATTTACCTCCCTTGTTAACCACAAGAAAAAAAAATATAGCTCTTTAATGATTAAAATAGGCAAAAAGTATATTCAGCACAAGCCCTATTCATTTATTATGCTGTGTAAAAAGGGGAGTAAAACATTACCAGTGATGTTGCTCATAGCAGCCAATGAGATGCTTTGGTTTTCTAACTGTTGAAATCGAATTGCTGATTGCCTTGGGCAACATCACCAGTATTGTGTCCCTCCACTTTTTAGAGCAGTGGCACACAGGGACATTAGCAGACTCGGCATATCACAAACCTAACATACTGTTTTGTTAGATTTGCATCCCTCTGTCACAGGTAGCTATGTCAGAGTGATAGGAGACACAGCTGCCAGTACTATGCGTGACATCTTATAAAGAAGTAAAAAAGCAACTGTAGTGTTTATAGGGGTCACTGACCCCCCCCCAGCACAGGGCCTGTGCAGAAGCGAACAATTAGCAGAAGGATGATTCTGAGGTGAATCTCTCTTCAGCTGCACATTTTTGTTATTTATAAGGCAATATTATATTAATGTGAACTGTTAGATTTGTGAATATAGTAAAAAGGTGAACAACCCCTTTAAGGCAATTTATCCTATGCCATACGCTCATAGTGAGGAAGTATCTTTTTAGGGAGCGCCTAGCAACAGAAGTGGTATGTAAGAAAGACAATCAGGAGACAAACATATCCATCTACCTAAGCAACAAACCTGATGAGCAATATCCAGGCAACTGTACTAGCAGCACTGAAGGCTGACACTGCAACCTGATAGCATGATGGAGGGGAGTATGATGGCTATTTCTTTCATTTGTTGTGCAATGCAATAACACCAGCAGTTAGATAAACTTTATCAGTACACTGTGAGTGTCACCAAGTGAAGTAAGTGTGTCACCAGAAAAAGATTCTTTCAAACTTTGGTGTCAAATTCCCAAGCTTTGTGTAATAAAGCAAATGCAGGACTCTCCCAGGTTGACAAATATCAGGAGTTATAAATAGTCTTTGTAGGCAAAAAGTAAACTCTATAGAAATGTAAAATGATAAGGCCAACAAAAGCATGCAAAATGAGCTTGATTCTAACCTGGATACTATGTGCAGGGAGTCTGTGTTTAAGTAAGTTTTCTCTCATACCCCAAAAACATACTGACTGGTTTACTGGCTCCTGAATAAATTGACGCTAATCATCTATGTGAATGTGAGACTTTAGATTGGTAGCTATACTGGGGTAGGGACCCTTATGAATGATGCACAATTTCAGTAAAAGTGCTGCATTAAATTTATCTCTGTCTTAATTGTACTGGGAACCATAGGAGGGCTTGGGCTGACAGACCCTACTATGAGTGTGTTTCTCCTCACCATTCTCTGTGCTTTTAATTTGGCTTAATAGTTACAGAATATAACTGTATTTGTGTGGGGTAGTACATGGAGAAGCCTTCTTTGCCAGGTGGTTCATACGCCTTAACACTGTCCACCAGGCTAAACATATGAAAAGGGCAGCATGGTGGCTCAGGAAGTAGCACTTCTGCCTTTCAGCACTGGGGCACTATCTGCAAGGAGTTTGTATGTTCTCCCTGTGTCTGTGTAGGATTCCTTCGGGTACTCTGGTTTCCTCCCACTCTCCAAACACATACAGACAGGTTAACTGGCTTCTGACTAAATTGACCATAGTGTGTGTGAATGTGATAGGGACATTAGATTGTAAGCTCCTCTGGAGC